>NC_051189.1:37595060-37717560 GCF_015220075.1 Falco rusticolus
TTTCCATACCTTCCACCATTAAAAATGCCACTATCCTACCTTCGGCTGTTGCAGTACTACTGAAATATTGACAGTATTTGTAGACTAGTAACTAATCTGGACTTAATCCTCTCTGTAAATCTCGGGCTCAGCACCAATCTTAACCAGATTCTTGAGGTTGTTTACCCTTTGGGGAAAGATTAATATAAAATAATAGGATTTTCCTGATGAAAGAGACCTTGTAGGTCATAAAACCTGGACTTGGCTTTCATAACTTTTACATAAATATTTGTAAAGCTGCAAATTTTTTGTCTTGTACATAACCACAATAACTGTGATTTTATTTTTTTACTCTATGTAGAGATGATATTACAGGCCCAGTAATCCAGATTAAGACATTGTTTATTTCATGTGCGTGTGTGTCATTGGTTTATTTCTCTTTTCTTTAACAAAAGAGCTACATCAACTTGTACCACAAAAGCCCTAAACTCAGGTAACACCTCTGCCTAGTAGCAGATGTAATTCAGACCACAGTGACTGGATATAGCACTGTATAACTTCCTTTTTGGAAGGAAAGGTTGCTGGAACCCACGGTTCCTATATGCCTATATTCACGCATACCTATATGCATCCTTTGTAAGCACCAATTATCTGCTTTGGTTTGCCTCTCCATAAAAAAACAACCAACCAAAAAAACCCACAACACCACACACAACACCAAAAGTAAACCCACCCCCCAAAATCTTTAAAATCTTTACTCACGTACTCCAGTATAGATGCTGTCAGATATCTACTGTTTTTAAAATGTATTCTAAAGTTTCCATAATGGATAAAAGATTGTTAATACATTATTCTGTTATCTACAAAGATTGGAGAATAGTGAGGACAGACAACCAAATACAAAACAAAGAGAGAGGTAGAGAAAAGTAGCAAAGTATGGATCAGTTAGGACAAATACTTAGTGCAGTGTCATCTGGAGAGATCATAAATATAGAAAATGAAACACAAAAGTGTTTTTTTAAGCAAACATTTGAAAGGAAATTGTTTGAAACATATGCTTAGTGAGAGAAAGCAAGCTACTGCCTTAAGGGAGCCTCAGAAATCTGTATCTGAAACCACCACTCATGCTGATCACTGCCTTCTTGTTTCCTTCTAATTTCTGTCTTATTCTTAATTAATTTCTTGTTGTCCATCTTGTCTTAGTTGTTTGGGTTTATTTAGACTGGGGGGTCCTTGCTGAAGAGACTGTCTTCTTGTTTTGCTCATCTAGTGCTTGGCATGAATGGATCTCAGTTGCCAAGCTGGGTTTCTACATAATGTTATAATATGACCATTAAATGGTAACAATTCTTGGACTGATCACAGCACTGAATTGGACAAGTATTTGTCACAGGACTTAATTAACATTACAGACACGAATGGTAAAGGCACCATTGGTTTTGGTTGTTTTTAAAGAAAAGAGATACATTACAGGATAGCCTGATATTCCTTCTCTTTGCACTCAGTATAAAACCAGCTATTTAAATTCCGTTGGGTTTTGTGTCACTCAAGAAGAAGCAGAGCTGAAATTCATGCTGTTCTGCAGCTTTCTTATTACCAAAACCCTGAGCAGAAACTAAAGATGTTTTGGACAACACAAACTATTACAAAACTGTAGGGCAGGTAGAGGAACACAGAATTAAAGTTATGAAATATGTATAATATACTATGGTTTACTTGCTGAAATGGGGGAACTTGATAACAGTCTCTGAATATCTTGGGAGTGTAAATCCCAGGCAGGAGAAGAATCATTCAGGGTGATAGAAAGGGATTTAAACAGCAGAAATAGGATTAAAGAAAGAATGGAAAAGTTCAAACTGCATAGGAAAGAATACTTTCTGGGGATGTACTAACAAATCATCATAAAGTGCTGAAGAACACTTTTACCTCTAGATTCTTAATAAACAAAAAAAAAGGGTAGATAAACTTACTCCCGTTTCATTAGTGAAAAAGTGAGAAAACCTTTCTGGTAAGGAAAGGTGTAGCTCAACTGGTATTTAAAGTCAAAATACACATATTAAGCAGCATGTGGAAAAGAAGACAGCCAGCACGGAACCCAAAGTACCGAAAGTTACTATAGACCACATCAGCTCGGTCAGGCAAACAGCTCTGGCTGCAGCAAAGCTCTGCAAAAAGATCACCTTTCCCAGGTTACACATGGAGCCTCACTGCTTTCTAATTTGACCTCCTCTGCATTGCTGGCACATATGCACGTATCACAGCTCTCTAAAGAGATTTGTCTAGACAATACAAATAGCCTTACATATTTAATAACGACGAGGTTTTCCTCCTTTTCATAGAACTTGATTGAAATGTCACATAAAGGAGGGTTGTTGAAGTGGCAACTTCTGAAAAGAGGGAAAGAAAACCAACAAATGACAGATGAGTAGGATAGGCATGTGACATTTTAACCTGTTACAGATGTCACAAGAGTAGCAAGTCCAGCTCCAGCTTCAGTTTCTGAATAGACTCCACAGGAATATATTTACAGAATGTCCTCTCAGTAGTCCAATTAAGAGCTGATAAAGGTACGGACAGTTTTAATATCCATATTTGGCAGAAAAGGTTGCAACTTTCTAAGTAGGTAGGAGAAAAGAAAGCACTCCTGATCATTGCTCTGAAATAATCAACCACCAACAGTTAAATTTTCAAAACTATGTTAACTTGAATTTGTAAGTAAGAATCTTTTAACAAATCTCAGAGCAGTTAGTCTTCTTTTCAGCCTTAATTACTTCCTGCAAACTGCTATGTTTTCTTTTTCTTCAGAATGAGGGTAAACCAGATAGCTCCTGTTCATATCCCAGTCTGCATCTCATGTTAGCTGAAGCCATTAATAAAATTATCTAGACTAGTCTCATACACACATAGGTTTTGTGCAGGTATCAGTGGGGCATGTAAAGGGTCACTACTTATTAAAACAGTCACACAAATTCTGCCATATGCCTGTATGGCATATTCATATTCTTCTGTGGAAATTGTTGCAACATTGCACTATTAATATGCTCATTCCATTATGTCTTTTTTGTATTATCCGATTATTTCTTTCATTTTCAGATACTAAAGAAACAATCAAATGTCTCAATAAGCTCTCAATTTTTTGCTTTAATAGTCTGTTCCAGAATTTTGTTAAATCTTGGACTATACATCCTAAAACCTGATAGAGATCCAACTGTATGCACTGACAAAATTTGAAGTTTGGTGCATAAACCTGGCAACATAAAACACCTTCCCACCTAATTCTGATGAAGAGCATTATTATATTGTACAGCTCAGATGTGACTCAGCTTAAAGCAAAGCTAATTGATGACTTTTTTTTTTAGCTGTACCTTTGTAGTCAAAACGGAAGAAAGCCACACTGTGAAAGCTTTTCTGAACAGATAAAACTAATCTGTACAAGTATATGTTATTTTCATATGGTGTAGTTGCATCCACACTAGACAGCTTACACAGCTTTACCTTTGTTCAGCTGGCAAAGGCAGCGTTACTTGCATACAAATAAATCCTTCTGATAATGGTGGGAAGGCATACTGAAAGCATAATGTCACAGGCTTTCTCATTAGACTTCTGAATGACCTTCCTTATACATTAAAGGGTTCAAGTAACAGAATAATAACTGACATAACTTCCCGCGAGAAACCAAATGAGAAGGCAAGAATTTCTTACACCTGCGCTTTGAGATATCTTTGAGAGAAAAGAATGGCTATCAATTTTAGGCAAGTGTCACAGGTAAGAACACACCCTTTTGCAAGAAACAGGACAAATGTGATGAAAGTTCACTTGGATCAAAGTGAAGGTAGAAATTAGAAATAAAATGTGAAAATATTAAGCAAACAGGAAACCCAGGAAATTGTTAAGGGCACAGAATTGATACAAGAAACTGAAGACACACAAAAATCTTGGGTCCCAGGACTAAGAAAAATAAGCTCTAGCTTCTGGTGAAAAAAAGACAACCAAAAGCCCTAGCAGAGAACAGTATCTTATTAGTGGTATAGCTGGTATAGATGAAATCAGTTCAACAAGTATTTATCTTCAAAATTCTGAAAAAGAAGCAAGAGAAGTCTTTATACCACAAAAAAAAATATTTGTTGAATAGCACTAAAGGATTTTGATTACCTAGATAACACTTTTATTTCTTTCTCTTTTTTTCCCCAAATGCAAGACTGCATACAATTTTTACCTAAGTTTATGGAAAAGCAGTCCAAGTACATTAACTTTAGCAGCCTGAGTCCTCCACTGTTCCACAAAACTGTAAATGTAGTCTGACAACAGTCTTGGACAAAAGAAAAAAACAAAAACAAAACAAACAAAAGAGTAAACCCCAGTCCAAGACTCAGTCAATAAAGAAGCAAATAATAAACTATCAGTAATTCCAGTCAATATTTATAGAACAAACCTAATTTCACTGCCAGAGGAGTTCCTACATTTGGTTATAAAATTTGATAAAGATAAATGCTTTTCTCTGGCTTTGTTCTCTTCAAGAGAAATTTTAAGCAGATTGATAGTAATGGTTCCACTTCCATGAAATTTTTGTGGCAGTGAGAAAATCTTGCTGCCATGCTGATATCCCTGTTATTAAATATTTATGAGAGAAGCTTCCAGATATTTTATAAAACATTAAACAGTTTGAATAAACCACATACTAACAGCTAGAATTAGCAAGTAAGGAACTGAAGAAACAACGGATATGTTTTTACCAGCATTTCATCCGAGATACATACTAGTCCTTTATTCCTAGACTATCATCAATAAAGCAAATATAGTATCATATGACTTGTGATCTGTTGATGATTCTCCTAAGAGAATTTTTGAACAAAGCAGAAGGCAGTCATGATAAAACTCCCCAGGAAAAAAACCGTTTCCTACTTCTCTGCTCTTGTTCTGGGACCTTCTGTTTTCCAAGACCATAGCACCTTCTTCTGTCTCAGTCCAACATGCTAGGAACAGGTTACTAGAAAGCAAAATCATTTTTTCAAAAAAGAAATGTTAAAGTTGCCTTTACCTCACCGATCCTGCCCCTGCACTGCACTCTTTGCACTTTGTCAGTCCAGGTCCTTCTGTGGACATGTGATAAAGTGAATGGGAAAATTCACTGGGTTAAAAAATATAACCTTCTTTCTGTGGCTAGGTCCTTCTCAGTAGGTGGTGTAGTATCCCATTTGAAGTTCACACCTATAGCAGGTAAATGGAAGTAGCAGCGAAATGGCATGAAGGTGGGGCCTGTGAGGGTAATGCAAGTGGAGGAGTAAAGGAAGAGGAGGAATAAAGGAAGAGGAGGAAGCACTAACAGAATTGCCGTCATTGGAAAGCCACATCTGTGGCTCTCCTAGTCTGCAGCCACATGCTGCAGAGCTGCCTCATCAAAAGAGCTGACGAGCCTTCTTCTGGGCCTGAAGTGTGACTGCGACTTAAGCACGGAAGTTATTTAGCTCACCATTTAGACTGGCACTCTTTCTATAAAGTCACTCTGCAGAGTGAAGTGTAATGCTAAGTGTGGACTAGGCAGATAGTGTGTGATCTAGTGTCACCTCGAGAACTACCAAATAACCAAATACAAGTGATATGAATAGGATGAAGTAATGCCAATGGACTTTCCAGAGTGGAAAAATTAATAATTTAGCAGTGAAGGGTAAATAAGCATCAGAACAAGTGCTGGCTCCTCTCTGTCTTCATGTCAAAAACATATGCATTTCTCAAGATTTTTGTTGCTTGTCAGAAGCAGAACATTAATCCATCCAGTCATAACTATGCGGCATTCACATTACTGTGCATAAAATAACTATGATCAGGGAGATCAAAGGTTTCTAGATGTTCCAAAGTCTGGCTTCACTAACATTATCCATCTCCATACTAATAAGTATAAGCCAAGATACTGGAAAACTGCTATCCATATTATTAGTTTGGGGAACAGTTAGTCAAAGCCTGTACTACTCTTTTAGTAAAAACTATATATACAGTCTGTTCTGGAGTAGGTATTGTGTATCAAAAATAAATTATGATAAATTTTATTACTTATTGATCTGAATGTATGTACATCTTATTTATTTCAGGGAATAAAACTGCGTGAAACTGACAAAGAGAAAAAAAATAAATATTTACAACAATAATAGAACTGGGACCAAAGAGGTAAAATCAGTAACAGTAATAATAAGCTGCCAGTTGTATAAACAAATATTCTAGATTGGAAGATTTGGATGGAAGAATCTACTGAGTTAATATATGTTTTATATAATATCATATATGATCATGACTGCATCACAAAATGGAATGGAAACTGAAAGCTATGACATACTGCAAAAATGCTTTGAAGATACTGATATAGAAGGTTAATATAAATTTTTTACTAAACGTATCTCTCATAGCATAGGCAATATCTTTGTGAATTTTGTAACATAGCAAATTAAAGCAAGATGATAGTGAGGTTTTTAAATTATTGTACTATGCCACCATACGCAGTAATGATTCTACTGCCTTAAAATATAACTATGATAGCACAAATTTATTAACTCATAGCATTAAAATTCTGCTAAATATCTTCCAAAACCCATCTGAAAAAAAAAGTAGTTCTGGTTTTAAAGTGAGTGATTTTATTAATAATGTGTGGATGTTAATAACATCTGAAATTCTCTTAGAATATCTACTTGTTCTATACTTAAATTCAGCAATACCAGTTTAGGGAAACTATGTATGTGTGTTTCATAAATTCCAGTGGAATGAAGAATCAGGATGGAAAGGCTAAACTATGTTTTAGTGAATACACTTTAACTGTTCCTCCTCACAATGCCTGCTGCTTAGCTTTTAATATATCCCTGATATTTAGACAGTCAAAGCTATAGGGCAGTACTACTGTCAGAACAGTATAACATTACTACAATCCTCAGAAAAAGTTTTTTCAAACAGTGGTTTAAAAAACACCGTATCTTTTAAAATTTTTGTATTCTTTTTCAAAACCACTGTACTTTACCTTGAAGTTTAGGTTTCATAATCTTTTTCCCAAATTGTTTTTAATAAAGTTTAATTTAAGGGAGACTTTCCTACTATTAGCAATGTTTCTGATAGGTGCAATTCCTCTCTCCCAGCACCATTTCTATTCAAACTCTATTGGAGCAGCAGGCTGCAATTTCTGCATCTGTGCTGTAATTCTACTCCAGTTCTTGCACAGAAGCCTAGTCAATCAGCCCTGTCCTCCCCATGCTAGCCAACTGTCCCTTTAATACAGCGATAGAATTCAATATGAATTGTATGAATATATTTGCGGTGCTAGAGGGACAGTCAGCTACTACAGAGAGACAGGATTGATTGACGATGAAGCAACTGTGGAAGAGTTATAGAAGAATTACAGCAGAGCCACTGAAATTGCACCCTCCACACCTCATGAGAGGGAAAGGATGCTACAAGAGATACCATTAATAAATAAATCTGCCTTCTAACTAAAGCCGCATGAAAAATCTTTTTTTTTTTTTTTTTTTTTTGTATCCCCAACTTGAATTTGTGAGCAGCTTTTATTAACTATGTGAAAATTGGTTGTGATTTCAATTCTACAGTGGTTACAATTCTAGGACAGTTTTAATGCAAAGTCAGATAGCATTTGTTTTAAAACAGAATGTAGCATTCTCAATTCTTAACTTTCCTCAGTATTGATACAGTTGGAAGAATATGGGATGGAATGCATATTGAATTTTTAGGTTTGGGGTTTTTTTGTATCAGAACGGGAATATCTGTGGTACCATTGCAAGATGATTTTCAATAAGCACAGTTTCTATTTTTCAGTTGTAAAAATCTGCTTCACTGTGTGGATATGGTACTAAATATTCAAATTTTCTGATTACATTTTACTTTAATCAGAAGAGAATGTGAATAGTTTGAAATTAACAATATCTAACTATACTAGTTCCTTCTCTGTAACTGGTCTTGCTCCAGATTTTGCAAACTTTATAATGAAGTTAAATTTAATGAACATATACTTTAATTTTTCATTCTGGTTGTATATAGACTACTTAGAGGCACTGATATGAGAATTCTATTAAGATGACATAGTTTGGTGTGTCTTGTTAGCTTGTTAGCCCAAGTTGTGCCTAAAGATGAAATCCTTCCTAGTAGGATGGCAAAATAAGATGCCGGTGGCAAGAAGTAGTGATGTTCAGACTGTAAGTACATGTGGGGTTTCTAAGCTTCCTTTTCTTTTTATGCTTTCAGAATTACTTGTTGTCTTTGTCTTGCTTTTCTGCCAGCTGTCATTAAAAGACGCTTGCCATGTTTCATCATCGCTGAAAAAGCACATATAAAACACTTTCATTAAGTACTGGTTTCCTCACAGCTACTTTTTCAAGCTCTTTATAGACTCAGGTGGATATTGTGACATTAGTTTCTCCAGAGTCACCTCTGCAGCTGTAAGTTCTACAAACACTTTTTAATGAAATCAGCAGATTTTGAAAAAGAAGTTGAAACCATTTATTCCACTATGAAGGCTGATGCCTTCATAAGTTAAACCATCTAGAGAGAATGTTTAGATTTATTTTCATTTTTTACCATTTTTATAATTATCTGTAACACTGAATCTAAATAAAGATGTTCATTTGAACTAATAGAAAGTTTTGAATGATCTTATGACAAATCCACTTAACAGTTTCACAGTATTCCAAAACAAAATAGGTACAGCAACTGCTTTTCTGAAGTCAGTTAGCATAGAAAGGAAGAAGAATAATAAAATCCTTCATGAGATCATACTTTATTGATCTAATCAGCTTAAAACTGTATGGATTTTTATGTGGCTACATTTCTATTTTATTTAACTGAAACAAATGTCTAAAAAATGTATGAATTATTAATGCTTAATTTTAACATTGTTTAGGGTTTTATTTTATAGTGATGTCAGTGAAATAATTCATCCACTGCAGTCACACAAATTACATAAATCAAGAGATAAAATAATTTATATTAATAATGTGGCTCAAATATTTCCTTACATTACTTAAAATCAGTTCAATGCTCTTCCAAGTAATAAGTGGAAAAGGAAGCGGACCAAAACATCTGAAGTAATCTGGTTTGTAGAGGAAACAGTTTGTTAGAGAGGAGAAGACTACTGTCTTCTTGCTGTTGTGTCCCCAGAGAGGACGAATAAGGAAGATTACAAAATTGCTCTGTTTGCAACAGAAGACTGAGGATGATGAAGAATGGTTCATTGAAGACCAAGGATGGTGAATGGTAGCCTTTTCCATTGTTTGTTTATATGGGTTTTCTTCATCCAATCAAAATGAAAACATTTAATGCTACAGGAGCTGGATGTATACCTTTAACCTGCCTTCTCCGTTGCCAGGAAGGTGAGAGCTGCATTCTGTCCTTGACATGGAGTAGGCAAGGCATCGGCTGGTGTTCCCAACAGTCATACATACACTCTTGCTAGGGAAAAGGAAACAAAGCTGGGAAGGAGATGGAAACTACTTGCTTAGGGAATCTCCTTCATGTAGGAATAGGCAGTCATGCAATATATGTTCTCATCTTTCCTATCTCTATAAAGCGCATCAAGATCTTCAGACTGAACATGGTCTGCAACAATCTTCTTGTAATGCTGATTCTGTTATCCTCCCTCTCTCGGTCTCTTTCTTGGATATCTTTTGTGAGACAGTGACTCTGCAAGCAAGATAAACACTACTTAAAGCACAGTACAATTGTTTATTGGCTAATGCTCAAACAACAAGTGCCTGGAATTAATATCTCCTAGACCAAGCATTAATTTGCTCACAAAGCCCAATGAGACTACGAGTGAATCTCCGTAACCAGGCAGTCATCTGCCAGGTGGGGAAAAGTCAACATCCATTTCTGTTAGGAATACATTCATGTCCTGGTTTCAGCTGGGACAGAGTTAATTATCTTCCTAGCAGCTGATGCAGTGCCGTGTTTTGGATTTCGTGTGAGAACAATGATGACAGCACACAGATGGGTTTGGTTGTTGCTGGGTGACATTTATACTCAGTCAAGGACTTTTCAGTTTCTCGGGCCCTGCCAGCAAAAGGGCTGGAGGGGCACGGGACACTGGGGGGGACACAGCCAGGACAGCTGACCCAAACTGGCCAAAGGGATATCCCATACCATATGACGTCATGCTGAGTATATAAGCTGGGGGAAGAAGAAGGGGGGACATTCAGCATTATGGCATTTTTCTTCTCAAGTAACTATTACACATGATGTAGCCCTGCTTTCCTGGAGATGGGAAGCAGTGAATTAATTCCTTGGTTTGCTTTGCTTGCGTGTGTGGCTTTTGCTTTAACTATTTAACTCTCTTTATCTCAACCCACGAGTTTTCTCACTTTTACTCTTCTGACTCTTTCCTCCATCCCAACTGGGAGGGGCAGTGAGTGAGAAGCTGCATGGTGCTTGATTGCCAGCCAGAGTTAAACCACAATAATTCATCACCATCACCCTGATCTTTGAGGGGCTTTTTAATGCTTTATACTCTTTCAAGTGTTTGTCTTCTTGTGTTCTTGAGCTGTTAATGACCACTGTCTCAACAATTACTCTACTGTCTTTCTTCTTACCTTTTTTATCTTACATAATTTTAGCTTTTCTACTTTCTTATGCTACACCAGTATTTTTCAGTGTAACTGAGCCAAGATCATGCAGCTGTGCTACACCAACAAATCCTCTGTTTAAAGATTGCATGTCAAGTCAGAAGAGATATAAGCATCTCTGTTTATTAATCCCCTTTCAGGGTGGAAAGGTTGATGGAAATGAACAAACAGCACCAGACCTCTACAAAATGAACAGATAAACTATTAAGAATGGATTATAGAAAATTTCTTTTTCTACATTTCACAGAATCACAGAATGGTCAGGGTTGAAAGGGACCTATGGAGATCACCTAGCCCATCCCCCTACTAAAGCAGGTTCACCTAGAACAGGTTGCACAGAGTCACGTCCAGGTGGGTTTTGAATGTCTTCAGAGAAGGAGACTCCACAGTCTCTCTGAGCAGCTTGTGCCAGTGTTCCCTTACCCTCAAGGTAAAGAAGTTTCTCGTCACATTCAGGTGGAACTTCCTGAGTTGCCCCCTGTCCTTTTGCTGGCCACCTCTGAAAAGAGCCTGGCTCCGTCCTCTTGGCACTCACTGGACCATCTCCAGTAGTTCTCTTTCTTTCTTGAACTGGGAAGCCCAGAACTGGGAAGCCCAGATGTGGCCTCACCAGGGCAGAGCAGAGGGGCAGGATCACCTCCCTCGACCTGCTTGCCATGCTCCTCCTAACGCACCCCAGGATCCCTCTGGCCTTCATGGCCACAGGGGCGCTGATGGATCATGGTTAATTTGCTGTCTCCCAGAACTTCCAGGTCCTTCTCCACAGAGCTACCTTTCAGTAGCTCAATGCCCAGCCTGTGCTAGTGCATGGGGTTATTGTGCAGGACCTTACACTTACATTTTTTGAACTTCATGAGGTTCCTCTACACCCAACCCTCCAGCCTGCCTAGGTCTCGCTGAGTGGCAGCACAGCCTGCTGGTGCGTCAGCCACTCCTCCAAGTTTTGGATCATCAGCAAACGTGCTGAGGGTGCACTCTGTCCCTTCATCCAGGTCACTGATGAATAAGCTGAAGAAGACTGAAGCCAGCACTGACCCTGGGGAACACCACTGGCTACAGGCCTCCAGCCAGACTCTGCGCCATGGATCACTACCCTCTGAGCTCTGCCATTCAGCCAGTTCTTAATCACCTCACTGTCCACTCATCTGATCCACACTGCCTGAATTTATGAGGATGTTATGGGAGATGTCAAAAGCTATTAGGTTGGTCAGGTATGATTTCCCCCTTGGTGAAACTATATTGACTACTCCTGATAACCTTCTTTTCCTCCACATGAATAGAGACGGTATCCAGGGTGAACTGTTCCATCATCATTCCAGGGATGGTGAGGCTGACTGGCATGTAGCTTCCTGAGTCCTCCTTCTTGCCCTTTGTGAAGACTGGAGTGACACAGGTTTTTCTGCAGTCCACTGGCTTTCCTCCAGGCTATTTAAATCTCCTAGTACAGATTCCATACTAGTCAATCTGCTGGATAGTAGGGCTACTGTTCAGGAGGACCCCAACAGCATGAGGAAATGGGCTGACAGGAACCTCATGAAGTTCAGCAAAGGTAAATGCAAAGTCCTGTACCTGCGTGGGAATAATCTAGTACAGGATAAAAAACAGTTGCAGAAAAGAACTTGGGAGTCCTCGTGACAAGGTTAACACAAATCAGAAGAGTGTCCTTGTAGCAAAGAGACCAACAACATCCTAGCTATATTAACAAGAGTGTTGCCAGCAGATAAGGTGAAGTAGTACTTCCCTCACTTCTGCCCACTCTCAACACTTGCCAAACCAAATCTGGATTACTGTGTCCAGTGCTGAGCTCTCCAGTAAATGAAAGACACTGACATACCAGAGAAAGTTTAGTGTAAGGCCACCAAGATAATCAGGTGTACATGACAGAAGAAGATAGGCTGAGAGAAGCAGACTTATCAGGTACGCATCAGGATACATTTTTCCTAGTTGGAGAGGATGGATGGAGAAGAAGGAGAAAAAACTCTTTAGGGTGCATAGCGGTAGGGCAATAAAAAAAGATGCAACTGTATCATGGGAAGGTTGCAATACATTTGAGGATTTTTTTTTTCTTTATCATTAATTGGGTCATCTACAAGAACAGGTTACCCCTCTTCCTTGGAGATACGCTTGGAGATATCTATTCAAAACTTGTCTGGATAGTCTTCAGCAACTTACTGTCATAGAATCATGGACTCAAAGGATCATTTAGGTTGGAAAACACCTTTAGGATCATCAAGTTAAACTGTCACTGAACCTCCTTTAGCAGGAGGTTGGACTACATGACTTCCAGAGGTCCCATTCAACCTAAAGTTTTTTTATGATTCTGAGACACTTTCCAGAATGGAGTGCAATGGAGTAAGTATCTGTTGAAGGAGACAAAGCGAGGTGGATGGGTATACAGAAAGGACAATGACAGAAGTGTTATAAAATCTTACAAGTAGCGAGAAGAATTTGAAAATGAACAAGAGTGATCAATAACATAAAGCCACAAGAGATGTACAGGAAAGAAAAAGACATTAAAAGTTACTAGCTTCAATAACACTGTTTTCATTTCCATATCATCAAATATTTTTTTCATCTTACTTTAACAAAGAGCTTCTGCACACACAGTATAGATGGTAGATATAATTTCCCCGTGCATCCCCATTATTTTTGGAACCTTCTAGATGTATTCATCATTCTTTATGTAATTCTACATGTCTCAAGGTCTGATGAATACTTCCTCCTTCAACCCTGGATGGATCATACGTATCTTTCACAGAGAGGAAGACCTCAGCTAAGAGATACAGTATTTGCCTAAACAAGCCTGCAAGCTCTTGAAGTCTGGAAGGCTGTCTTATTGGAAAATCTGAACAAGTTTAATGTCATCATCCATGTTCTCCTTCTAAAGAAAGCTGTTAATAAGCAGTTTGTTTTAAAACATATCAAATTATTTTCCAGTTCGGGAAGTTGCTCAGTGCTGATCTTGATGATAAAAGCAATGGCATGTGCAGTAGATCTCATTGCGATTTAAGCTACGAAGGAACACTAGCCTTGATCTCCATGAATCTAGATGTTGGAGAAACATGAACTTTTGCTATTGCACCTTTGGAAAATGTTCAAAGGCAGAACCAATGTTTCTTTCAAATAGACTACCACGTTCCCTGGATCAGTGTCATTATTGTCCTTCTTTTTGACTTACATTTTTTAACTCATTCTCAGCCTAGAATATAGCTGTTTGGTTTTTCTTAATACATTAATAATGTATCAAGCAAATAGTGGCTTCCTGGCAGAAGTCATAAGACAAAGAAATATTTCATAGAAAGAAAATATTCCTAAATTGCCCTCATCGCTGTAATGTATTATTCTCATCAATGTGAATGGTGTTCCTAGTCACCCAATCAAGGGACTTTTATTCCTAGGTCAGTAATATGAGGGTGAGTATACAAAATTAAAGTAAAGGATCTGCATTTTATTGGTCTAATCATCCTTCTGACACTATATTTCTTCTGCTTAACTTCTGAGGCTGCCCAGTGTATTGCACAGTGGAGAACAGCACGACGTTAGCAGCTGCTGCTGATCTTTTCCATATATGTATGAAGTAGGAGCTGATCAGAGGTAAGGTGAATCATGAAAAGCACTTGCCCCATTACTGCTACCCATACAACATAGAGGCTAGCTGGTGCTACACAGCCCAACGTTAACTGCCTTAGAAGTATTCTTTAGTATAAACTGTAATATAAGTCCATAAACAATGTAGAACATCATTAGAGAAAATCAAGCCAGTGTTGAGTTAGTCAGTCTTGGATTTAGAAGCAGTACAACTATATTTGTACAGTCCTTCATCTAACTACACTAGCTGAGACTCAAGTCTCATTAGCCCAGGCACTGCAGTGCATCAACAAATCTGTATGGGCTGCGGTAATCTGAGCTGGTATCGCAGTTCAGTCTTGTGCCACCATAGGTGAATGTAAGAGCTCTGGCTGTTTGCTTCAAGCTGTACTGAAAATACAGAGCTTGTGGACTCCTATAGAGAACAGAGAATCATTGTACACTAGGAAAAGAACAGATCATAAAAAATAATTAGCTCAAAACATACTGCAGAAAAAACCTTAACAGCTGAAATTATCATTTTGAGGACGCATGTATAAGCAGGTATTTATTTAATTAAGTTAGTACAGAGAAGAACACCTTTACCTGTCACATACTCTAAGCAAACAACAAAAAAGATAAAAAGCTAAGTCCCTACAGAAGTAAGATGATAGGATGGAAGAAGCATGTATTATAGAAACCAGAGAGGTAAGGGGTAATAACCACAGTATTGTACATTTTAAATAAGGCATAGGAAGAAACCGGAAGAAAATCATGTGCAATTCTCTTTCTCAAAAATAAAGTATGCTGTAGAGGTGAAAGCAAAGTTCTTATGTGCATAAGCACCTAAGCCCAGCTGAAAATACTGAAAAATATGATGTTTTCAGATTTGCACTAATGATACATTTGTGTTTGTATATCTTACCAGTGTTTTGTCCTCCTGCTGCTACTTTAGTGTTCTTATCCTATATTCACCTTCAAAATAGTTCGATTTGTTTTTAAAACTAGCAGTGAAGGATATACTTTCTTCTTTTTCTTCACAAGTAAAACTCTCTAAAGAGGTACTGGCCTGAAGCCCAGAACTGCACTACAGCCCTAGACTAATAAATCTTTATTAGTCAGATTGTTTGTATCATTGTAGCAGTGTTAATTTCCTTTTAATATCTTTGTGTTCAGAGAACGCACAGTAGTTTCTTTCAGCACTCAAGTTTTTGAGTTTCATCTGCTGAATTAAAAAGATAAATACATGAAAAAGAATGCCCACATCTCCAAAAATTGAGGTTCCGATAGATTATTATTTGTTTCAGCTTTGCACTTCTGGATTCAAAGTGAGAGAACTTTGTCTTGCAAAACATAGTTTTGAAAGAAAATCGAAAACTACACCAAAAAATGCTTCTGTTTTATAGATGCTTAGTCAAGAAACAGTTGCTTGTATTCTTCCGTGTTTGTCATGACGTAAACAGTCCTGAGTTTTGCTGATGCTGAAAACACCTTTGGATCTCAGGTCCTTTTCCCTGTTTCTCTTTGTGTACTCTCAGACTCTTGAAATATTTATTGAATTTTTTTTGTCTTCAAAATATGTATAATGTGTTCCCTTCTACAGTAAAATAAATGAACTAGACAACAAAAGGGTATATGAAATCATTGAAGAGGTTATCTCCTAAAATAAATCAGAATATTTTAAGAATAAAGTAATGAATCCATTTCATTATTTCTTGCAATGAGAATAGCAATCTGAACATTGGGAAGTTCAGAATGTAATGCATCATGGACTTACATACAGAGAGCAGAAAAGCAATTCTAATAAATAGGCAGACCATATAAAAATGATTTGTATCAATATCTATCAGTCTGAACTCTGACAGTACTGCACCCACTGTTTTGCCCAAAGCAGGCAATAATGAAAAAGTGTCTCTTCCATTTATGCATTAATTTCAGGACTGATTGCACCTACCCACATTGAATCTGTCCGCATGCTTTTCAAGCATGGCAACTAATGATCACAATTCCTGTCATGTAGATCAGTGCTTCAACATCCGGTTGGAAATTGTCAACTCTGCATACTACAAATCTATGTTCTGTCAATATTACAAATGGATAAGTAGGCAGGTGCCATTTCAGAAACCCTCTCATACTGCTTTAAGCTGTGCTGAGCCATTTTGTCAAATAAAGCTCAAAAATACATTTGCCTGAGCTCAAACAATGTTTGCCTATGTTTTCTTTTTAACACATGGTATTACAGTCGTTCATTACTGGTGTTTTACTCTGACTTACTTACATGCAAAGTTCTAATCATGATCTACCACACACCTAGCTATGTAGATATTTTCCTCTGAAAAATACCTTTTCAGTCCAACTTTGTACTTTTCAGTACCATATAACTTTAAGGTATAATGTCCCAAACTAAAACACTTAGAAAATATTGGAGCTATTTCGGTGCTAGGTTTTCAGTTAAGCAACTCATATATAGGGGACATCTTATGGATCTTACTTGATCGAACTTTCTAATAATAATAATTAGATAAACTAATAATTTTCATATTTATTTATCTCACTCCATTAATGACTTCTTAATTAAACAAAAGAAAATAAGATGGGGGGGTTAAAAAAAGTGTACATCATGAATAAACTTGTAGGAGAAAAATTACATTTACAGGATAAACTGTACTTTAATTCTTATACAGTACCTACACGTTACAACGAAATAAAAGACTAGCAATAAATTGCATAGTCTTAATCATGTCAAAAAGGGACAATGCAGACAATCTAGAAAAGGTCAGTGATTTACTTAGTAGAGTGAAAATACACTTGACAATGGAATGCTAGGTTTTCTGAAGAAATACACATTTAAGAAGTTACAGAAGGAGAATGAATGCTGTCAAATTAAGCAAGAAGAGTACTTACAAACTAGGAATGACAAAGATAATCATGCTGACATCAAAACATGCAGAAAATAACATCTACTGTTAAAAAGTATGAAAAGTTTTGTTTGTAATGAATGTTTTGACAGATATGTTATATGAGTTTCAGCTCTCCTCCAAATTTCCATTTTATTAACCCAAAAGAACAAATGCAATAGAAACATTTTTGGTAGTATAATAAATTCAAGTATATGTGCATAAATAATTTAAGATATACATGTTTTACTGATGGTTGGAGAGTATGTGGTCTGGCCTTTCGAGTCTTTTCTGATTTGTTTAATTAGTTTATCTCCTACCTCTTAAGATAATCCCCATAGGAAACTTCTGTTGGATTTCTGTTTCCAAAAGTTGTGGGATATTCTTTAGCTACTTAAAAGATGTTGATCTAAGCCTCATAAACACAGTGTGAACAAGTGCTTTTTCCTAGTCATGGAGTTTTCATGCAGAGAAGTGAGGTCTGTAGATATTTTTATGGTTTTTTTCCAGATGGAAAAAATGTGTTCTTATTTCTATGCTTTTCAACTTGTGATAGGATTTGCTTCATTCTATATTAATGGCAACCTATTGCAAAAACTGTCTTTAATAAACAGAACTCAACACCAATCCATTTATACATATGTGTGTATGTGTATTTACATATATGCAGTCTCATTGTCTGCCTATTTAAAGTCTGGGATGGGTTGATCCCTGCCAGCACCCACACTTGCCTCTTGCTCACTCCTGTCTTCTGCAGGATGAGGAAAAAATGGAAGGCAAAAAGACTTGTGGATCAAGATAATGACAGTTTAATAAGGGAAGCAAAAGCTGCACAAGAAACCGAAGCAGAAAAGGGAATTCTTTCAGTGCTTGCCATCAGTAGGCAAATGGCCAGCTAGGGAGCAAGGCCTCAGCATGCATAACAGTTGCTTGGGAAGACAACGACCACAACCACAAACTTCCCCTCTTCCTACTGCTTTCTTTGAGCTCTTTAAATCCTTTCCCTGCACTTTTTATTGCTGAGCATGACAGTATACAGTATGAAATATCCCTTCAGACAGACTGGGTTAGCAATCTCAGCAATGTCCCCTCCCACATTCTTACCCACACCTAGCCTACTTATTTTGATGGGTCATGAGGTGGAGAGAGAAAGCCTTGATGCTATGCAAGTACTGCTCAGCAATAGATAAAGGGCTGGTGTGTTATTAACACTCCTAGCCACAAAGGCAAAGCACAGCATCATACAAGCTGCTATGAAGAAAGCTGACTCCATTCCAGGCACTCAGTTCTAAGTCTCATTCCATACTTGCAGGTGTGTGGGAAGGGACAAATTTTATACTACCTCCGTCTTTCAAACCATTACCATTTTGCAGAAATAAAATTATGAGACTAAATCAAGAGTAAACCTAAAGGTAATGCTACACCAAGAAGAAGTCAGGTTTTTTTAAGTGAACTTTGACTGATAATGGAAGCTAGAAAAGAACCAGAGACTACAGGAAGAGGAAAGCATACTGCTGTATTTGGTCAGGGTAGTGGTACAGCCTGATCAGGCCTTATTGTCTTAATGACCTTAAGACCTTCTATCTAACTAGTGGATAGAAACAATAGAACTAGAACTACAGAAATACATATACATATACTTTGTAGTATTATATTTAATTTATGTTGTTAATATACAATTGTTTTACATATGGAAAACATATCAGTCTTTAACAACACTATAGTCTTGCTGGCCATGTTGAAAAGTGGGTGGACATTGCATGTTCCTGTGAAATGGTGCACAGAGGCGTTTTCAGTAAAGCTTCACCACAAAATCTGAGACTTTTTTTTTTTACACTATACAGAAGTAGTATTGTCATGTTTGTCTTGAGTTATGCAAAAATATTTCCATATCATTTAAGTTTAACACACTTCTCTGTAACTCTGGAATGACTGCAGAACAGTTGGAGCAACTGACATTGTGACAATTACCTAAGAATTATCACTATACAGTAGAGCATGGAACTCTAGAATCACTTCTAGAATTATATGCATTTACACCTGTAAAATCTCAGTCTTACAATGACAGAATCAGTACTCTTACATATTTTTATGCCAAAGCAGGTAAGACAAGACAAGAAGTGACCTCTCCAGACATATCAGGAATTCATTATCTTCTATCAAGTGCAGCCCTCTACTATACTACAAAACCATGGCAAACCTGTCCTTTATTAGCAAGCCCCACAGCTTAGTGGAGAGCTTCAGAATCAACAACAAAAGTATGTTGAGCAGTACAGAGGAAGTATGAAAAGAGTGATTGTTAAGACTACATTACAACATGGGCTTATACTTTCCTCTCTGGCAAAATGGAATCTCTCTCAAATCCCAACTAAAGGTCTTCAGGGCAGCTTTTGGAGTTTTTATAAATGTTTTGAGGGTAGGAATGATAAATGAGCCAAGCCAGTCATTAAGTCAATATTTGAAAAGTTAATATCAAAATCAAGTTGATCTCATCACTGTTTAGACTATTTGAAAAAAGAAACATGTTGCAAGATAATTAAAGAAATAAAAAATAGAGACTTAATAAAAACTTTTTTAAAAAAGGATAAACAATACAAGACCATCAAAATGTCATTGGAAAGTTATTTGATGCTTAAAGCACATTTTCAAAATTTTTTTGTAATTGGGTTTAGCAATGTTAAACATCTTTTCTTCAATAATGAACACTTAATCCCAGGGAAAGTAATAAAATAAATTTTGAAGGAAAAAGAAGCTGTGGTTTTGTAAATAGGAATAAAAGAAATTATTCTGCTCATGTTTCCTTGTTTTCTTGAACACTCAAATATCAAAACCTGATACAGAGCTAATAGCTCTGTTCTTTCCTTTGAAAGTAATTAAAGATAAACATAAAATATGCTTTATAACTATCACAGAAACAGAAGAGTGGAAAAAATATTTCCAATAACAGAAAGATAAAATAAAATAAGCTTACCTATTACCAGAACTATGGCAAACATACAGAGTACTTTCCTCTAACGTGGATGATTCATCAGTACCAAACTTTTTCCACTCACTTTAAAAGTAGAGGCTAAAAGCTATGTAGAAACCTCGCTATAGTGACACTGGGAAGGCTCTGGATTTTTTATGGGTTTTTTGTGTCATATGGTCGCCAGCACTCTTACTTCTGTTATCGGAATCAAGTATGTGGCCAGTTGAATCATTGTCACACAGAGGTCTACAGTGAGCATTCTAGTGCTAAGTAAGGAAGAGGAGATATAATTTATATGTGCACAACAAGAAGCTGAGCTTGAGAAGAAAAGAACAAAGGCTATGTTAATGTGCAGAAATTATGACATCTTTGCTTACTAAGAAAACCAGACATCTCTTCCCATACTTACAGAGATGTTGCAGGTGTGGAACAGTATTTTCTTTGCACAGATGTGAGACATCAGCCTAACAACCAAACTTTTTTAAAGCAGAACCAGAGAATTCATAACATTAATTTTTAGGTTCATTAACATTACAGATAAATGAATGTTGCTAGTGTAGCACTTGGGGATATTTTGTTAAGTTTTAAATCAAATTGTTTGGGTTCCAGTCACAGGATAGCTGTTGAAATACAAAGTACAATGCAAGAACTTTTTCTTTTTGGGGGTGGGGAGGTGGGGGGGGGTGGGGAAGAGGGAGGAAGGGTTTATGATTTGCAGCTACTGCCGAACTGAAAATGCTCTGTATAGGCTGCAGTTAGAAGTGGAGGAATCCAGTCAAATGTAACTCAAGTCTCTCTATACTACATTTTAGTACTGCCATATAGTCAGGTAAGTTGTCAATCACATGGTGCAGTGCACGTACATAGCAGACCTGTTGAAATAAGGAAGATTAGCAACAACTTAATGAAAGAAAAATTATAATTTTGAAGTATAATTTTGAATTTATTTTGAAGCATGATTTTTGCCTGCTAAACTTGATAGGCAAAATTGTGAATGGTTCAGTAAAAAAAAGTCCATTTCTATCCCTGCTTTCACACTGCCATTTCATGTGGATGACTACAAGGACAGCCAAGATATACATAAAATATTCAGGATAGGAAAAACAGCCCAAACTTCTTAATACCTCTCCATGATATTCTGTCCTGGTAGTACACATGCCTTGAACCCTCAGAGCAATTTCAGCCTGACACTCAAAGTAGAATGATGGAAGGCAGTTGGAAATTGGAAAGTTGGACCCACTGGAAATCTAAAACTAAATAATTAAGTATTAGAAAACCTCACAAGTTGTTTTAAAAGAGAAAAATGAAACAGGAACATGAATAAGGAGAGAAGAAAGCACAGAAATTCTTGAGAAAAAAAGACAGTAGACTTGCTGGGCATTCAATGAAAATGGATTTTCAAAGAGATTGGAACTTTTTATTTTACCAAACAGCTGATCATCTTATACTGCCCCATCCTCAAAAGTGCCAATATAATGTGTTTATAAAGTGCCAATAGTAATATTACACTTTATACATTTTCCTGATTTTTGCTGATAGTTATTTATATTACAAAGCACAGACAGTTGTGATATTTCAGCCTTTAAAAATATTTTGATTTGTAACTATGTACAAAGCTTTCTATGGGAAAGATTACACAGTGCTGTGTAATGAAACAAAGTAGTACCTTGTCAACATATACTTGTGGATACCTTCCCATAAACTTCTGCCTTTTTAAATCCTGAATATTCCTTTCCAAAGGAATTAAAGATTCTTAGTGCTACATATATAATGATGGTACCTTGCAGCCTTGCTAATATATTTTCATAAAACTCAACTTTTGAACAAAAACCTTTGAAGAAAATAGTGGAATCATTACATACAGCAAATCTTACTATTATCTGATCTTCCTGTAGGTCTATTTACTCATTACTTCATGAGTAGATTCTCTACACTAAAAGACACATGAGGTCATATTCTCTAATTTCTGATGTGTCTTAAATTTACAGTTTCTTATGTATATCTAAAGGATTTCGAATATCACTAGTAACATTCCCTTCTCTCCTGCTATTTTTTTTTTTTTTTTTTTTTTTTGCTTCTACAGCACAGGTACATTAACATTGTAGGCATATATACACATGATTATTTTTGTCTCTCTTTTGAAAGATATTTCCCTAAATCTATCTTGAATGCACTGAGTTAGACAAGCTTCAGTTTCTTTCTCCATCACCAAACATTGCACAAAGTTATAAAGTTTTCTCAATGTAGAATATTTTCTCATCCTCTATTCTTCTCCATCTGCAAGCATGATCTAATATTCCCCCAAAACAACGAAAGCACAAAAAGGGAAAGACTTTGTCAAACTCACTGTTTGTTTTATTGAGAAATATCTTCAAAGAGGAAATTAAAAATCATGTATATTGATAATAAAATGAACATTTAGGGTTTTTTCCCTTCTATCAAATATTAACTAGCTGCCATCTATATGTGTATTTAATATAGATGATACAAAGTGAAATAAAAATTGTGTATTTCAATTCTTGAATTTTCACAATGGTTGTGGAACTGGTCCAGGAGCTGTAAACTTACCAGAGTATGATCTCTACTAAACGTATAAGTAAAGTGTTACAGAAATTACGTCCACACACTGCCAGCATAAAAAGAGCTAAGACTGTACTACCCTAGATGGTGTTCTTACCAAATTTTGTGAATGCAGGGTATTACTTGTTTCAAAGTAGTTTTTAGTAGTAGCCCTAACATGACTTTTCACCTATGAAAAGTCTAGGATTCCTCTTATAATATTGTCTGTAAATTAACAATACTTCATTGTGCAGTTATCCTGTGTGGTGTGTAGTCAGTATAGCAAGCCTAAGATATTTCTTCAGTTATATTTGACCTAGAAAATAAAATTCATGAAGTGATGTATCATAAAAGGCATCAACTATTGTACATTCCAATTTACATAAGCATAAATTGTTACACAATGGCTATAATTCTAGAAATTTTAATTTTGAAGCAATGAATTTGCATGTAGCATTCTATAGATCTCCTTAAATTAGCCTGGAAAAGAAAAGGATTATTGAGGAACAAAGAGAAAAATAAAGCAAATTAAAACAGTAATTTCTAGAGTATTTATGATACAGAAATTAAAATGTTACATAAACAGAAATGGTATGGCAGTAGCACACAGAAATACTCAGACCACTCATTCAGGTCGCTACTAAGTAGTACATACCATGTGGGTGCTTTGAATGTCTCCTGGGAGTATACCAAATTAGGAATAAATTATTCATTGGCATGCATTTTGGAGAATGGTTTTACATGACTTACAAGCAACAGTCCTGATTTCAGAATAATATAGAGAAATGAAAGAAAAAGTCTTCATAGACATGAATCTCAGACTCTTTGGACTCATTTTTTGAAACTCTCGTATTTTTCTTTTTTTTGGCACTCACTCAGGAGCATCTTCATTAGTCCTTATTTTCCAACAATATTAGGGATGCAATGCAGCAAATGGTGACAGTGCACCCTTAATTCCACTTTGTGTTGGTATTAATATCACCTCTACTTGAACGCATTTAAACCAACAGTCAGCTTATCCATGTAACTAATTATACTGTACTTTTAAAAGACAAAGCTGTACTTGAAAAAGCTGGAGTAGTTAGAAGATGCTTAAAACATCTGGCCCTACAGCAACAGAAAGACTACAATGTAACAGCTACTGATAATGCAACAGTAACAGTAAATAGCAACAAGGAAACAAAACATTCTATTACATAGTGCTTTATTCTGTAGCAAAACAATAATATTGTCTTATTCTGTATCAAAACAGTATGTAAGTCAATGACTTGTTTTTTCACTCTAAAAATGTAGGTCTTTATTTGACTTTTCTCACTTACAGTATGGCTTTTACTATATTAGTTGCTAACAAAACCCACTCTACTATATGTAAAAATGCAGAAATCAGACTGAATAGAGAGGTTAAACTTCAGTAGAGCAAAAGAGTGTTTATACAATGATTACTTACCTGTCAGCTAAAGTTTGACTTTTTTTTTTTTTTTTTTTTTTTCAAATTCAGCAGAAGCCCAGGCACATATGCTCTTTAAAAACTTAATGTATGGCACAAGGAAATGGAGTACACCATTCTCTCCCTCTTCTAGGCACCTGCCTCAACCTATTTTGTAATAAAATGTGAAACTGCTTGCTTGTAAAACCATGACAATGGGAGAAATGAAAAGAAATTCCATTAGAAAAGGAAAGCATTTTTTCACCTTCGACAGCAGCTTTTTGTTCAAGGGAAACAAAACCAAAGGGATCATCTGATAGATATTGCCCGTTTTAGACAGATCTAGGCCATACAGTTTAATATCTTCAGTTACTCATTAAGATTTTTTTGAGTTACATATACACAAAAAGATTTACTGATAAAACTATTGATAGAAAATTACTTATAAATTAAGATGGAATACAAAAACACTAGGAAATTTTGTTCTAGCAGTCACTATACCAGTTAATCACTGTTGTCAGAAACAAACAGACTAGCCTTTTGAGTAATTTGATCAAATTAGAAACATTTCATATCATAATGCTGCTGACTTCTAAATCACTAATTGAACAATGAACTCAAAATCATGTTCTGAAAAATAAAATATGAACCAGGGTAAGTTAAGTCATTTTAGCTTACTAGATTTCCAAACATCTAAAATTAACTTTGTGAGGACTTTCAAAAGATAGTTTTGAAAATTAGACTAGGAGGTGAAAATCTGATTTTTCCTCAGAGATTTCAGAGAAAATTGGTGTATTGGAGCTCTTAAACGATGCTTACCACTGAATTCCTTAACTTGTAAAATTATAAATAACACCAACCCACCCCAGATATGTGATACTAATTAAAATATTAATTTTAAAAAATATGGCAAATTCTGTTTTGGATATAAATTTAATACAGATAAGTAGGAATTAATTACAAAGCTAAAAGTTTATGATTCTTCTTGCAAAAGGAATCTTGAAAAAGTCATACTTTTGAGGTGCAAATGTGCCCTAAACTTTATTTTAGTTTAGTTTAGTTTAGTTTTACATACCAACTTGTATGTAGACATACTCATGGACATTGATTTGTTTGCCCACACTCATTTGCAAATGTGCATACATACACAAAAAGTGTCTTACAAGAAGAAATCTCACAAAAAATGAAATAATAGGATGCAATTCATTCAAAGCACTTGAATATAACTACATTTTCTATAATTTGGTCAATAGCGTTATATAGATCCCCCTCCCCCCTCCCCCCCCCCCCAGGAAAAAAAAAAAAAAAAAAGGGAATTAAAGAAGTCAAAAGTACCAATGGAATAGACAGTATCTTGGCTTAGGATAAAAGTGATTGCAACCATAGAGGTATAGATATATTTTAACTTACCTATGTAGACCATACCTAAAAATTTCTAAAGCACTATTAGACTAAAATTTCTAGACACTTTTTAAGTTGTGTAGTCTTGGAAGCCTTGTAAGATTTTTTAAAAAGCAGAAACTAATGCTCTAATCATGTTCTAATTCTCTGCTAATACTTCTTAGGATTTTACAATGTGATTCAAAAAATTCTGCCCTGGCAGTTACTTATCTAGTCCAGTCAAATTATCAGAAGAGCTGATATCATAAATCCATACTAATTTGCATTAATTGTAGTTACGAAGATCAAATGTACACTAATATAATTAATACAAATTACAGTGGGTGTACTGTAAACACATCTTGTCCTACTATCTCCTGTATTGGTTTTATGAGATTTCAAATATTATTGATAAAGATAACAAAATACGATAATTTGACTCTGTATTAGGCTCCATATGACATTCTGAATAGGAGGCTAAAACAAGACAAAATCAACATGCTGTGCATTTTCAAAAGCTATTTTTATTGAGGCAACCTATGAAGGTTTGTCATTAATTCTGTAACACTCACTATTTAAAGTCAAGATTGTATTAAAAAAATGTATGCTTTAATACATTCCATTTTAATCCCATTTACTTAGACAGGAGTTACTACTTCACTCACTGAAGTCCTGTGGGCTGCATTTTGCCACAATATGAGAGTCGATTATAGTGTTCTTCTGGCTTTATAACATATGAATCCATTAATATCTGCAGAATTAAGCAGTTTTATGTCTGGTAGTTAAAAACTTGCATGACTGCATTAAAGGAGGCTAAAAAGTTACCATATTTCAATGTAAAATTCTTTCTAATGAACTCTTTACATAAGTAAAGATAATAAATAAAATCTTCAGAAAGATGAACCCTGGACTGTGACTTCCCAAGTTACTTAGCTTGGGAACTAATTCAGAACCAGTTGCTCCCAGTAGCAATTTGCCTCTATCAAATCAATATTCATTAAAAAAAATTATGTTATGATACATCGATAATCATAGCTTTACCATGAGTAACTATTACAATTGCTTGATTGAATTTTCAAGGCATATATATCTTTACATTAAATCTTTCTATGCTCTCCAATCACCTTATTAAAAAATATTTATTCAAGCAAATGACTAGCATTTTACTATATTTAAAATTCATTTTTATACCTTAATGACATATGTTTAAAATACTGGAAATGCAAAAAAATTATCATAAAACTAAGTTAAAACTGTAATCCGAATTGTGTGTAGTATTTCTTCAACTATGATTTCCAGAGAACTTGTACGTAATGAAACTTTTACAAACGAAAACATTTTGGTTTTTTCAAACAGTAACTTTTTTTCTTCCCCCTCCCCCCGAATGTTTAAATGTTTTCCATGGAAACATTTTGCTATCATAGAGACCACAGGTGGCAACAAATTTCAGTTGAATAAATTTTATTATATTCTTTCTGTTGAAAGCTTATAGTGCTCTAGAATTAATATACTACTTTAGTGAAACAATACAGTAAATAATCCATCTCCATTGGCCCCTTTCAGTAACAGCAGAGTAGAAAAAGTGTATTAATTATTCTACTAATTGTTTTGGTTTTCCCACTTTGCTCATCTATGCACATTCTCCCATCCTTATTTTTCCATTAAAAACAAACAAACAAACAAACAAATCCCACAAAAAAACCCCAAAACAACCAAACAAACAAATCACCACAACAAAAAAACCCAGACAGGAACAAACAAACCCATACTCCAAAAGAACAAATCAGCTTAAACATAAACAATAAAAGTCAGACACATTATTTTAACTTTTTTCTCTCTGCCATAAATCATTCCCTTGTAAGTCCTTATCTTTATATATGAGATACTATTCAAAACAGTGACTCGTATTTACATCTGTGAAATAATTAGTACATTTATTAGAGCCAAAATAGAGAAATTAACAAAATAATTCTGTATCATTTAATGAATTGCGGGGAAAAGGTAACTGATCAGATTATTCTCTTCTAAATTTAGACATCTGCACTTAGATAATAATGTGTGACTTCATAACTACACTTCCATTGCACTGAGTGGAGGCCTGATCATATGGTTGTCTGGAGAGATTTTTGGCTCATCTGAAAACAGACTTTAGTATTTGATTGGCTGAGTGTTTATTCAGCCCTTGATGCCACTCACTGAATCGATTATTTCTCCAATGACCATACTAAGAACTTAGACACCTCCCTCATATATTCCCACCCACACTGTAGACACACAAAGTTAGACAGGATGAATCCCACCCACAAGAGTTTAAAAAGAAAGAACATTGTTTTATATTAACTAAATATTTTCAGCAATACTTCTCATGTTTGTGTTGAAAGTGAATTTTACAGCTAATGTTATTTAAATCATATTTCCTTATCCAGTGGAAAAATCATCCAAGAACATTTACTTATATTACTTCAAAAACTAAGCTTCAATTTCATATACTGTACCAAGGCTATTACCTGAGTACTGTGTATTTTATCAGTTTTTCCACTGTGCCACAGTGCCGCTGGAGAATTTTGAGCTGAGACTGCTCTTCTAAAAGCTACTGCTGTACATGGCAGTGTTTTTTCTGTGTCTGGCTGATCCCTTCTTACAGTTTTGCCATGTGATTTGCATGCTTTTTAAGCTTAAAAGCAGTTTAGATTATATGGTACAATGTAGATGGAAAAGCTTTCATTCCTGCCAAATCTTTATTTCTTCTCCTAGAAGTATCCAATTTAAACAAACATTTTATTATATTCTTCAACTGATCTCAATCCTTTTCATTTCTGCTTATTAATTACAGAGATGAAAATTATGAGCAAACTACTTTTTTTTTACACAGCTGTGTCAAGTTAAAAGTAAAAATAAACAACAAATAAACAAACAAAAAGTAATTCCTCTCTATAAATGCATATGCAAGAAAGGGGGAGGCAGAAACAACTAGTTTTCCTGCAGTTTACATGACCTTTTCAATAGAAAATGAATTTAACTCAAATCTCCAGAGCAGGCAAGAAAATTATGGTGGAGTAAGATGGAATGCAGATTTTGTAAATTGGGTGCATTGTTTTCCCTTCAGTAAACAGGAGTTAAGCTATTCCTTTTTTCACTGAAAGAAAACCAAAACAAGTAGTTGCATTTTTTTCCCATAGACTCTCAGTTCATACACAGAGTTGCTGTGGAGTAGCTGGCTCCATGAATTCACATGATCATTTACTTTCTGTTATAACTTGGTCTTCTATATGTCCTTTTACTCAAATCATATTAATTTTCTTTATCTTTGCTGATAACCAAGACAAGATACCTCACTTACTTTTGTTTCAAAATCCTTATTTATTTAAAATCCAATTTATCCTGAAAAAAATCCATATATAAATACACACAAATATATATGAAATCTTAGTATTTTTAAAAAATTTAAATTAAATTACAGAACTTTTGCAAAATAAGAAATCTCTGAATGTAAAGTGCTAGATAAGAGTTAGATGTTGTTATTAGCACAACTATTATTCATGCATTGTTCAAAATCTGTAGACTTTTTTCAGCCAGGAATAACATTAGGTATTAAATAATGCAGCTATTTGCCTCAGTCCAAACTGAAGGTAATTGTGAAGTTCTATAGAAGGGTCACAGAATGTCATGAAGCATTAGAATTGTCTTTTAATGAACAAAAGGTAAGTGCAAATGGTATTTTTCAACAACACTATTGCAAATTTCCCACAGTGTAATGTTTCCTAAAACAAAATATTACTTCATGTATTTTTCTTCTTAAGTTTTTGTACTAATATTTTATGCCTTTATGCATTACTAAAACTTATAAATTATTAACACTACATATTGGGCAGACAGATATTTATAGGAGTGAGGGCTTTAAAGATTAATTTGTCACTTTCTTGAAGAGTTTCTGAAAGTAGCAGAACTGAGTAGAATAACAATTACAAACTTTGAAAAATTCACATTTTTAGAGATTTCAACGCACTAAGTGATACAAATTCAAAATGGGATGAAGCAAATCCCTTTCCCAGCAGTAGAAAGAAAAAGATTTTTCCAACTTTTTATATACTTTATGTGTTATGTAATCTGGAAAGTGTATTTAAGAATTAGGAGTGTTAATGAGCACCATCAGCTGATCTGGATTATAAATAATTATTGTTTTTCCCAGAAAAATCATGGCTAAACAAAACAATTTCATTTTTTAAGGTTTCCATGGAACAGTGCTGCTTTCACAGTAACTTTAGTTCATAGATTTGGAAAATTATTTTTATCTTTATCCCCAAATTCTGTTGATTCTGCATAGAGCAAGATAAGACATGAAGTCATCCACTTTGGCACCAACAAAAGCTACTTCTTCTTCTCCACCTACAGTCTTGTAGCCCATGTAAGCAAGTTAAGCAGGTCCAGATGACCATAAAATTCAGCTTGGATGGCCTGGTGTAGGAAACCATATTCAATTTTGCCCAGTGGACATCAAGGATCTGAAGAGGAAGAAACTCAAAGACAAGTAATTCAGATCAAACTTACAGTTCCTATAATTTTAGGGAGTTACTTCAGAAATAAGTCCCAACTGAACAAATCCCTGGGTCCCAACTCATCTAGATGACACTGATTACCTTCTGTAACAAAATAGTGTTGTGTCAGTTAAATCTACAGGCAAACAACATGTCATAACTTTTCAAAATCTGGGCTGTTCTCTCTAAATCTGTAACTTAACACCGATGAACTGTATTTTTCCTGATAAACTGTGTGCTCATCTCAGATTTCTGATCACTTTTTTTCTGGCAAAGATTACTTCAAAATAATCTCCAGAAATGCTTTTCCCACAAGTCTGAAGGCTTACCACTTCCTTAAAGTAGAAGTCAGCATCAATTTCTTACTGTGCCCAAGCAAAAAGGGACAGCAGAATTAGATGAAATATCTCAATACTTCTGAAAGGGATATGTCCTTCCCACTTCTTGGACTATTTTAATGATAAAGATGTATCCTATTCAGAGAGCAGACACTGTGTTGCTCTTCTTACAGAGACTAAAGTAAGAAACAAACAAATATTAGGTCTATGAGTGAATATTTTCAATTATCTGTAAAAAATGGTTAATATATGTTATGATAAACTTACTGAATTGTTATTTGCCTTCCTATATATTGTTTTAGTCCCATACTTGAAAAAGCAACTGCAAAAGAAAACTACAGAAGGTTATTTATTCGGAAATACTTAATAGATGTTAAGCAAATATATCAGCAGAAACAGTTCCTTACTGTGTAACTAAGGTGAGTTCCCTGACATGCTTCTAATCTTGTAGGTATCCGTGTTGGAAACTAAGGATCAACCTTATGTGTCTTTATACAAACCCACCTCACTTTTCAGAGTAACAAGATCCTTAGCAGAGTCCCATGGACTGAAAAATATGCAGGTGCATGGAAATAAGAGAATAATTGTGGGATATATTTGGGAAAAAAATTCTTAAAGGAGTTATTCTCAAGAAAACAAGTATTTTGTATTCTTCATTACTCACTTGTGATTACCTGGTGATTACCCTTCCAAATACTCTTTCCAGAAATGCATGAAATTTTTGTCAAGTTAGGCATTTATTTTTAAAATTGTCATAATGGAGGATTGATAGTCATATCTGAACACATTACCAATGTCTTTTCCTAAACATACCTAAAAAAGGAACTTTTTAAAAGCATGCTTCAGGGGCTGGCTGAATCTTGTTAGAATATTTCCTAGCTTGCAAGGAAATACATAGCTTGTTCAACTTGTAAGAATAGCCATATAGTGTAAAAAAAATACACTTAAATACCCTGAGAAGAAATAGTTTGTCTCCAAATACCACAGAGCCAACAGCTACAAAACAAAATATAGTTTTGTTAAAAGTTAGCTTAGGTTTCAGAAAGGCTATTATCTAATGAATACTGTAGGCTGCCTTTCTCTTTCTGGATTTAGCTTTACTAATTAGTCTACTATCATGACGACACATCTTGTAGAACGTAAGCAATCACAGTATCACTGAGTATAGGAAAGTGCTAAGCCACTTCTGTTAAACATTTGATGTTGCCTACCTGCATGTATTTCTCCTTATGAAACAAGGAGAAAGCTGATTTAGCTACTATGACAAATATTGCTTACATTGGTCAGTGGTACAATTGTCACACAAACAGGTAATGCCAGAAATTTATAGAGTGAGTTGCAAATAGCTCATCAAACTTATGTTTCAGAAATGCCAAAAAATACTAGATGCAAATCTCAGTGTGGAAACAGCTGTCAAATGGTTATAACGCACAGACCAATTTTTAGAAGCACTGAAAGAAAAGGATGAGGAAAAAACAACTAACATCTGGCAGATCAGCGAGATGCCTCTGATTAAAATAATAGTCACACTTGATAGCTTTTTCAGGAAAAAAATATTAGAGAGATGGGAAAGGTAAGCAACCTACAGGAAAAATGCTTCCAGTGAAGTAGGAGAATTGTTCTGGTTTCAGCTGGGATAGAGTTAATATTCTTAGTAGCTGGTGCAGTGCTGTGTTTTGGATTTGGTGTGAGAGCAATGCTGATAATATACTGATAGGTTTGATTGTTGCTGGGTGATGTTTATACTCAGGACTTTTCAGTTTCTCAGGCCCTGCCAGCGAGAGGGCTGGAGGGGCATGGGACATTGGAAGGGGACACAGCCAGAACAGGTGACCCGAACTAGCCAAGGGGATATCCCATACCTTATGTCATGCTGAGTATATATAAGCCAAGGGGAAGAAGAAGGAAGGGGGGGGACATCTAGCATTATGGTGTTTGTCTTCCCAAGTAACCATTACGTGCGATGGAGCGCGGCTTCCCTGGGGATGGCTGAGCACCTGCCTGCCCATGGGAAGTGGTGAATTAATTTCTTGCTTTGCTTTGCTTGCATGCACAGCTTTTGCTTTACCTATTGAATTGTTCTTATCTCAACCCCTGAGTTTTACATTCCTTTCCGATTCCCCTCCCCATCCCTCTGGGTGAGGGGGGAGTGGGTGAGCAGCTGCGTGGTGCTTGGTTGCCAGACGGGGTAAAACCACTACAAAAATACATGAGGAAGTGACTGTGAGCTGTTGTGGTCAGCATCCACTATCAGTTCTTGGGAAGTAAATGTAAATTCTTTATTATTCCTCAACAAGTCACTGTTACCAAAAAACTTCTGGTAATTATACTTAAAACTGCCAGCAGGCAAAGTGGAAGAACTATGAAGTACTGTTTTCCGCTAAGAATGAAAAAACAGAAAATTTACTGTTATGTGGATTTATTGATCCATGGGGAGCTGACATTTCTGGAAGCCAAGTGTTAATAGTCAGTTAGAGAGACAGTTACAGATGAAAGGGGTTCTCATCCAAAATGGTAAATGATGAATGAACATCATGGTCAACCATAGTCAGAAGCAAAGAAAAAAACCTACTGAAATTCTAAAAACACCAAAAGGTATTTTTCCTTTTAGAGATTTATCTGACAGATTGTTTAGCTAAATAAACCTTTGGTTAGATTTAAAATAGCAAATCTTACAACTCTGCATAAGAAAATTGTTGGCCAGAAGATCCACTGATCAAATTTTGCTTCATAGCTGCAAAGAAAAAACCCAAAGCCATGCAAACAAGTTATACTCATACTTGGTAGGAACTGAAGCGACTACTAACAGTAGTCAACAATAGTGTTTACCACAGAACATTCAAGTTTGGTGAGAAATCTATAATGACAAGGATCAACTTAATATTGTAATATGCTATGATAAAAGTTTCTACTTCAAAATATTCTAGTGGGTTTTTTGAGGCAAAAAGGCTTTTAGAGGCCTTAAGAAGGATCCTGATGTAATCCTAGCAGTTACTAGACTTAGGAAAATAACATATTTTGCCACTGTGAGCTCTGATAACTGAAATATCCAACTTAAAGGAAACCCCAAATGAACGTAAATAAATCAAAATCAAAACTTAAATCACACAGAACCACAGCCTCCTCTTAAGCCTCCTCTTGGTTTTAGAAGGTGGTGCTGCCTGTTACAGCTTTTATTGATGATAACAACATATGGCAATTTAAAGTCCATTCCTTAGAAATCTCTGAGTACAAATTTTAAAGAATTCAGGAAAAAGAACAAGATGCTTCCCTTGCTTTAAAAAAGTCTTTTGAATATTTGCATGATATTCCTGATGCTTATCCTTAAAGAACTAATATAAAATACAGCTCTGAAAATTATAGGCAAGGGAGTATTAAGACTATGTCTAGGTTAGGTTTCTTTCATTAGTGTTTGTTATTTTCAAAGTTCCATTTGATGTCTATGAGCCAAAAAGCTCTTGCATACTCTCATCAGTTTCAGCAAGATGATGTCAACAAGTAATTCATTTGTTCTATCTTCATCTATTGGCATGATGCTATTATGGTGGTATATCATTCTGCTGCCTATATAAAGTTTTCTATTTTTAGGCAAGGTTTTCAGTTGCCTAGAGCTTTGCCCAACTTCATCTGTTTGGACTGAAATTTTTCTTGTTGACTTTTTGCTCAAGGCCAAATTATGTTGGAAAGTGCAAACAAAAAGAGTATGGTTATTTCTAAGAATGATATTAACAAATATATGTGTGTGTATGGAGAGAGAGAGAGAATTTATCTTAAAATTTTTGTATCTATTCTGTTGAAAAGTTCTAATGTCTTGGAGAAGGGCAGTGCCTTGTTATGGCTTTTGCTGCCTTGGAAATACAAAATTAAGATAATTTTTCAGACAGACCTATGTAGTTTCAGCACATTTTAGCTTGGTTGGCACAAGGTGGCCAAAAATGACAAAAATTACTTTCCTGCTAGATAAAGTGTCTGCCTGCCAAATCTCTGTCTGACCTCATCAAGTCAGACAACACAACACATCAAGCAGGGAATCCCTTCGCAGCTGTTTCTTTTGAAAAGCATCCATATGAAAGTGGTGAATCTAATTTTACTTTTTAGGCTGGGTACCTCCTGAAATCTATTTGATTTGGGAGCCAGTTCTGATGCTGATTTTACTTCTAAAAAAATAATCACTGTGGCAAGGACAAATATTCAGCATTCACCATACATCAGAATTAAGTATGCCAGGTATCTTAATTTCTGCCTAACCTATGCGTATTTACACATTTGTAACTTTATCACTTGATATTATCCCTTACTTTAAACATCCAGCTTATAACAATGACTTTTTATCACTTAGGGCTTGGATAGTTCAGCATTTTGATTCCTTATTATTTATCTTTCAGTGTTCAAAGTACAATACTCAAGTGCTTACCTGAATAAAAAAATATCTTGGCTCATAAACTTCTCTACATGATTTTCTAAAGCCTTCATATTCATTCACATTTTTATTCTTTTATTTTTGTTTAATTCCTTGGTCATGCACACTGTACAAACTAGTTAAGTCCAAAACAAGATTCTGGAACAAACTTCTAGTCCATTCAGTGGCAAATTCTGAATCTGCAACCCTACAGACAATGTCAATATGCACCAGCTTACAGGATTTGAACTAAGAAACAGGGCTCATGTACTTACACAACTAAAAGGAAAGTATAAATATAACCATGGATTTTCAGCACAGTGGTGTCTGAGTGTTTCATAAATATCAGCATCTCATAATGTGAGAATATAGCTTTATTATCATTTTACAGGTAGGCAGTTGAAGCAAACAGATTTTGGGACATGGAGTAGAAGAAGATAAGGATGCTCACATATAGTACAAATAAAATGTGAAATTACTTTCTATTAGTATGCTTATTTGTGATATGGGAGAACACAGATTAATTTCTCTTTTATTTTGAAGCAGTTTGAATGAGCCTCATTCCATATCATTCTGAGAGGGATGGCACTCTGTCTTTATTGCAGTCTTTCCCTTTTTGTAGGCAATTTTAGCAGTTGTTCCATCAAAGACAGACAGGAAAACTTGTATGTGCTCAGGCACTACTGTCTTCCCCTGCAATGTAGATGACCTTGGCTCAAATCCCCAGTCAGACAAAGGACAGGACTGAACCTTGTCTTCTGATACCTTTTGTTAATACTTCTTTGTAAAGACCTTTAACCATTCAGAGCATATCATTATTGGCTACAGTTGTACTTGGGAAAGTTCAGCCTGCTACAGATAAGACTGTGGAATCTCAGATTAGATATTTAGAAAAGTTTATATGAAGAATCTTGCTTGACTTCTGTGGGAGAGGCCACAAAAATATCTAGTTCTGCAGCTCAGCATTCAACTGCTTCATCACATGACACTTTATTATTTTTTTTCCTAGGGTTTTCTTCTTCATCAACTGTACAACTTCCTTCTCCAACAACACAGGAGGAAAGTCTTGCAGACAACATACCTCGATGTATGTCTTTGATCAATTCCTTCATCATTCCCTTTCCTGCAACACTAAGCAAGGACCAAAGTAAATGATAGCATTTTAGTTTACAAATAAGATATTTTCATAAGCTGTAACAAAAACTTCTGATCTGAAGTTGCAAAAGTCTTTTTTTTTTTTTTTTTTTTGTAAATCTAGTAATTGTGGAGGTTGAAGAGAAAAAGCTTAACTTTGGACTTTGAAAGAATACTTTATATTTACCTACAAAACTGTTTAGCTCTAAAAACTTTTTCCAAGTTAAAAAACAAAGCAACACAAAACTTGGGTACTTGTCAGTTTGTATTAATCACACGCACAAAACCACAGGTTTAAAAACTTTTCAGTACTCTTAAGGTAATCATAATGTATTTTTCTTTTCTTAGTATGCTGCATCTTTTAAATATATGCTTCATTTCTTCATCATTTGGCTCTGTCCCATGTTGGAATTGCTCCCTGCTGTTAATTAGAGGTGACTATGATTTGATTAATCTCAAACATGTGTTATATATGCACAATATGGAAAACTGTATTCTATATTTTTCTGCTTAAGGTATGCTTGAATGTAATGGAAGTAAGCCAAACATTTTTTAATGACTCAGGACCTAATCTTATCACAATGAACAATATGGATATGATCAAAATAAGACATTCTAATCCATCTGAAGTGTTAAAAGTTCACAGAAATATGCACTAATCATGTACAGTATTTCTCAATATAATACAAACAAGATTTCAAATGCATCAATGCATACCATCTGAACATCATCGCTATGTGTAAATCTTAAATTCTCCACCTCTCTCTTCATTTCAACAAAGTTTTATCTCACACTGACAATTTGCTTTTCCTGGTCTCACATTGTTGGCATGGTTCCATGTATACTTTTTTGAAGACACTACTCATTTTTCAGACTTAAGGAGCTAGCAGTCAGCAATGGCTATAACATTTCTGTATTATTTTATATAGTTCTTGGTCTTGAAAGGTCTTTAATAAGTAGAGTACAACTGTAAATTAATTTATTAGCACAGGATTATTTGTAAGCTTAAATTCAATTTTGAAGTTAGTAATCATGCAGTTATACAAGAAAGGTTTGCTATAAAAGAATAATTGTTTTCTGTGTTTATAAGCATCTTTAAAGATCACTCAAAAAAGTTTTGAATACTTTATGTCACAGTAATGCTTATGCATTTTTGTGCAAATTAAAGTATTGAGACTATTAACAAAAGTTCTCTAAGGGATTTCCTCAGGCTATTCAAAAGAAATTATTTTAAATAAGTTAAATGTAACAATTTTAATTTTAAAAAATTACAATTATTTAATTTGCTTGCTCTAATTTTTTTGAAGTAGAACTTTTTGGTTGTTGTTGTTGTTGTTATAATTATTAATATACAGCCTCCAGTGGTAAAGTGAACTATAATTCTAATTAATTTTTCTTACAGCTGTATACAAATCAATAACTATAAGCATCCCAAAGGAAAAGCATGCTGTATGGCCCTCCAAGTTCCTAATGAATGCAAATAATCTGACCTTTCTCTGACAACTATGAATATTGTTTCACAATTTTGCCATTGAAATTGCTGTAATCAGCTATTCATACAGCAAATCCAAAGCCAATATTAGTTGTAAATAACTGTTCATTACAAGACAGTGTATTGTACAGTTACCATATTGAACAAACTTTATGATTTTGGGAATCAGTTCCTCTAACATATTTTGTCGAATAAGGTCTTCAAAGAAAACATGAATGTGGTCTTTACTTATATGTTAAGAGAAGTATTTTGTGTATCCTTGAAACTCCAGTTTAAATTATTACTTTTCTATTATTTGAAATACAAATACCTTCAAACCTTGAATTACTACTTTCTAGCTATAACATCTTTTTTATAAGTAGGGCAGTGAACTTGAAATGGAAGGAAGATTACAGTAAAAAATAATAAAAGCAGGATTTTGAATTTAAAAGGGGCAATATGTCCATGAAAATGAAGTATTTCTCATGCAATAATATAATAACACTGTGAATGAATGCAACAGAATGAAACAATGAGCTACTGTAGTACTACTACATCTAGTATTTCTTTCTCATAAATACTTTTCAAGGAGTGCTGGAAAAATTAACGTATAAATGGAAGCTATAGCACATATTTAACATCTATTTTAAAATTAAAAGCCTATAAAGGTTTAGGAGGAATTGAAATTAGGAGCACTTGCAATAGATCATTCTAATTTCTTCAAAACAGTAAAAATGCCTATGAAAACACTATTAAGAACAGATTTAAAGAACTAGTACTTATATTAAATATGTTAATTATAGATGCATGTTGACCTCAAAAAAACCCAACAGGATACAAAGAAAGGAAACTGTAAAATAGTCTAGTTTATCATTTATATTCAGAAAAAAAAAATGAATACATATGCTAGAAAGTACCACCCTTAACTGGGTATTATATTAATTAATATGTTTAAAAGTCTCCTTATTTTTAAGACAGAAGTTATTAAATTCTTAGAAGTAATTTCACTAAAATTATTAGTTCTCTTTGTCCTATTTTCATGTTTTGCAATAGCTTTCTGATTTAATAAGCTTTCAATACTCAGAAATCATAATAGAATAGCAACTAATGTCATGTTCAAATAATATGTGGGATATTTTAAAATAACAGTCCTTCCTTGATGACATTTCCTCAAGATCTTTACTCTCTTACTTGTAATTCTTTCATGTTCAGAATGAATCCCTGCTACATCTCACTCAATATTGATCTTCAAGGCATTTCTCCCAATCCTTTTCCCAGTGTGGTCACTGAACAGTATAAAAGTTCAATAGGAAGATCAGCTGCTCATCCACTTTTTGCTAAAGCAATTTGTATTATGGATTTATTTTAGCAGTCTACAGTGGCAGTTGCTGTTTTTACTATTTAAATGCTTTGATTATCTGACCTTTCTTACTTTATCTTTTTAAGTGCTGTGCATAGGCTTTAAAGTTGATCAATAAATGGGGATTCCTCCACCACATTATGTTGAAATCAATCCTGATTCAGACTATTTGTATTTCACTCTTATGAGTCCATCTGTCTTTCTTAATTTTATGTTCTCTTTTCTTAAATAATTTTATCTGCCACTGCAAATGCTTACTGTCAGGTAGATTTCCATTGCAATCAATTCAGCTTTTCCCAGTAGTAACTATAGTGTCTGGAAAGACACAAATATATAGGATCATACCCTATACCTGGACAGTCTTCTCCTATATTATTGTTGTTGTTATAAAATTTATTTATTTAAGTCATAGGTACTGTGAAAGTCAATAAACACAAATGTCAACTTTGGATATTCATTTCTTCAGTAACATTTAGAAAACAGAGTTTGTGGACTTCTAATCTCTAGCTTTATAGTTTTATGTTTATAGTTTTATGTCCTCTAAAATTAGACTAAACAGCACAAGCTTATTAATTTTTTTCAGATTTTCAATTTCTGTGAAAGAAGCAGATAAAGTAATAGAGCCAACCAGCCTCCAGCTGTGTCATGGTAAACCTTAAAATTTTCTGATCACCCTCAAGCACTATAACTAGTCTTGAATTTCTGCAGTGTCAAAATTGTATTCTTTGAGAAACTTTGTTATATATGGTGATTAATCTATTTAATATAAGTAAACACTTAAAATATTTAAAGTATTTCAAGTTTTTTAACTTTTTACAAATTTTAATCTTTACCTTGCTTAATTCATAATGAAAAGGTTATCACGGGTGTAAGAAGCTTTAGCATGGATATGTCAAAATAGAAAAGGAAGAAGAAACTAAATATAAAATCTAACAATGCATTAAATGTGCTATTCACGGAGTCCTGAACATTTAGGGGATTATCTACCTAGAACATATAAAACTTCCTGAATTACTACTTTGATCTCCGTTAAATATCTCCACAAATATTCAGAAAAAGGAATACCACTTCCCCTTTTTTTATCTAAATCACACACAGACATTAATTTATATTTCCATTAATTAATCTAAATATTCATCCACTTATTTCCTGTAATGCTTACATCATAATTCATTCCTTAAGTTCTATAATTAAGCATCACAAATTTAAAATAAAACAATGAGAGATACTTAATATTAAAAAAGTTTCCATCTTCAATCTTGCAAGTTTGTGAACAGCTTTTCACACGTTTATAAGGTAATTGGTTTCACAAAACTGCTGACATTCACACGTTTGAAAGACTGAAGCCTAGAAAGCCATTAAGATCTGATACTACTTTACTCAGCTTGCTAGATAATACATTATTTTTCCATGTATAAAAAGAAACTTACCTGTTTCTTCAAATCTTCTAGTTCTTTACCTGGTTGAGACTATTTCTCCTTTTCCCGGGGCTATTGCAGGTCAAGGGGTCACTGAGGCCTTGAGGAGCTGCTGTTCTTCCTCTTTTTTTGATGCTGTTATTCTTACCTTAAAGGTCTCCACACTTCCTGATTTTTTAAGAGAAAATAGGAATTATTCAAGTATTAAGTTTGTCAATGGTAAACAAAGTGAAGGTTTTGTAATGGCTGGGAGCAATTCTGCCTTAGTTGTAGCCCCATAGGATACACACCGTGATGTCTCTGATGAGAGGGGAAGGGCAAAAGGGGACAGGATCACAACTACCTTAAACATTCATATAATTAGAAGATGTTAATTTTAGCATAACTTAGAAAAAATAATGGGATGACAGAGGTTTAAAACATATTAGCATCAGTGGTGATGGTGGTGGTGAATATTTGGCCTATTTTGTGAAAGACATTATTAAACTTATATTAAAAACACTGTCCAAGTGAAAGTAAGCACATAAAGTAACTAATAGTAAACAGTCACTAAATAAAGAAAAACAGATCAGGATTTTCATTGGTAATTGTGTATGTGCATGAAAGAGAAATTGCTTAGATATCTAGTGTAGAAAATAATCCATACTCAAAAAAAGCAGCAAATATGCAACAGTTCCTTGCACAGTGGCACAGTGCCATTTTTGTTCTTTTCTGGACATGAATAATTTCAGAAATGCAAAATTATGGTTTCTAAGATTTTGCTATTTAAGACTTCAGTACGTATACATATATTTTTAAATGAATTATTAGTAATTATACTGAAATCCCGCCCTCTCAGTAATTTTTAAAAGAGCTTTAGTTAATGCAGGATGTCCCTCCTGAAAACAGATCAGGTTTTACTGATAATTCATTTCAGGTTTCCAGGGGAGCATTCTGTCTTCTCCTTTTAAAATTCCACTAACTAATAAAAGCACCTATTTCATTAGAGGGTTGTCCTGGTTTTCCTTTAAGCACTTCTGGAATGTGTGTGTGGATGTAAGTGGGTTGCTTTTGCCACAAACCTAGCCACTTAGAAAATAAAAATGAAAATACAAAGAAGGATAAGATTTTCTTGAAGGTGTCACACAATAGCTTCTAGTATGCGATGAGGGGAGGGTTCAACTTACACAATACTTACTAACATCACTTGTGAAGATTTTCCATTATATTGTGACAGCAGACAGGAAATTTAGAATAATTCACTGTGCCAAATATTATACATTTCTGCAGAGCACAGCTTAAAAAAGACAAGTCCATACGGTTTCTCTCAGGTGGGTAAATGTTAAGAGAGAAGAATCCAAGTTTCATGATGCAGCAGCACAAAGCTGGGAAGTGAAAATTATGTTGCAGCAGAGTCCTGAAAATATGACTGTAAAAGTTAATCAATAAAATGTCTATTCCTGTCTATTCACTAGAGGCCCCAGCTGCATAGCTTCACACAATCGATACTACAAATTATTACGATTTCCAGGTTCCCACCGGACATTCCGAACAAATCTTTCAAGTGTAACAGGCTTATATTGGGGGGGCAGGGGGTGGGGTGGGGGTGCAGCAATGTTACCTAAGGTTTATTTCATCCAGGATAAGTATGCAATAATATAAGCTGTGACTTCTAAAAACATCCAGTTGTTTCCCTCTGAAATACATATATTTGAGGCATCCTGTGAAATTAGCAAAAACATTTTTATTCTATTTTAAAACTAAAATTTTTTATTCTGGCAAACCAATGAATATAATGGACTTTTTATTGTTTTTAAATCCTGGTCAACCATTTCCTTTTTTCACCACTTCCAGGAAAATAACTTTTAACATACAACTTCACAACAAGGAAATGAAAGCATACAGAAATAGACTTTCCCCCTCAAAAGCCTTGCAAGAGCTATAGCAGAATATCAGCTCTATGTGTAGTTTTTACTGACCATTTTATGCTGAGCTGCATTTTTCTTTCTATGGTCCTATGCTCTTGCCTTGATACCAGCTGCATTTGCCAGATTAACTAAGTAGGGAGGTAGGTAAAGTCCAGGACTGTATGACTTTGAGTAAGTCAGCACCAAAGGGATGCTACTTTACAACATGTGCAGAACCCCTCATAGTGACTGAACATAACCCTTATGACATTCTCTGCCCCAGAAGACCCAGGGGACAGAGATCCATTGTTCTTTCTGTCTCCCAAGGAGCAGAACAGAGCAGATGATACCAACTGTCACTGCATGACTGTTTTCAGGTACACAGTAAGATGTTGTTTTAAAAAGGAATTTAAATATTTTAAATCTCCAACTTTTTTGTTCAGTTTTTAGCTTTATTATTTCAACTTTGCTAAAATTATTTCTTTATATCTGCACTTTTAATTTGCCAGATTCAACAAATACCTTGTGGACTGTCATCCTGCATTAATGAGTCAGAGTACTTTTTAAAAGCAATGGTATCACATATTTCAGTTTAAAACATAACCTCCGTCAATAAAAAATAATTTTTATAATCTATAGAGCCAAGCAAAGTTTCCCATAACTCAAAGCTTATTATGCTTACGTACTAAAGTAACAAACTTCCAAAGTCACTGAACAAACATGGAAAATAGAACAGGAAAAGGTAGGTTTGTTAATAATTTTTGCATGTTAACAGATTCATGCAGGTTTTATTTGTTCATACAAAGTATAACATAAAACTATAAAAAAAATCCTCTGAAAAATCTTCTAATGATTATCACTTGGCCCTCTATTTCAACATTAGCAAAACTCACTTCACTGAACTGTTGCAAAATTCTCTCAAAAGCTGTATTTCATCACACAATCGATCAGTTACAGCTGGGAGTTTCAATCCCCCTCCCCCCCACTATCTCACACTTAGTTACCACAATCAGTAGTCCTAAAAGTTTGTAACCGTTTTATTTTTAAAGAAGTATCTACAAGAATTGGCATAACATAGTATTTTGGTAACCAAGAGATCACTTGAAATGGTTAAGAAAACCCACTGTGGCAAAAAGACTCAAGATAGGTTAGGAAAGTAAATCAGTGACACTGTTCTCCCTAGAGAGGTACTAGTAATATCTTTAGAGATACAACTACAGGTTGAAAACCACCAAGCTGTTTTATTTAAAGAAATGAAGAAACATTACTGAAGACAATGCTTTTTCCATGAAGCTTTTCCCAGCCCTCAGCAGAAAAATTAACTAAAAACATTTGAACTACAGAAAGGATGAAGTTCTAGTCTAGAAGTCATTTACACTAAGCATACACTATCATATTTTGATTTTAGATATACAGTGTTTATTGCATCTGAACTTAGCAAACCTTCTCTCTGAGGAGATTTTTGAGATGGATTTTGATGCTTGCCATCAATCTGATAAAACATCTAGCTTTAAATGTTCAGCCCACCACCAGATGAATGAACTTACTTTTGCTACCAAGCTATTTTGTACAAAGTATTCATCATGCTTTGTGTTATTACAAAACAGCTTGAGATTCTGTCTGTATACTTAGTGATTGCTTAACATAACATGACTTTAGTAAGAGGAGAGTAACTGCATGCAAAAAGAATCAACTGAAAGGAGTAATTTTTACCATATTCTAAATCTGGAAAAATTGCAATAATGAATCAGGTTCAATATAAAAATATAGTTAACATTAAGCTAATTTATAAAAGTGAATTGTTGAAAATTGGTACTTTCTAATTAAATCCCGAGAGTTAGCATTCAATCTAATAGACACTAAATTTGGCTGATAAAAGCAGAAGCATTTTTTTCAGTGCAAACTTTTATAGTATACAGTATGCGGGTTTTTTTCCGTTTATGTTAGCAAGCTCATATTTGCCTTGCTGTTGTGACTAAAAGTTCAAACACTGAATTTCCTTTAATTTGATAGTGTCTTGCTTAGAGGCAGCTTCTTTAAAAAAAAAGAAAGACAATAAGACCCATATGTAACCTTTGGTCTCTAAATAGAGGAAGATGAGAATACCATTAATAGATAGGTAATAAATAATTACACATACTATTCTACTTCAACACTACCAAATCTCTCTAATTTGAAAAGTAAAACAGACCACTAATAATGGTATTTTTTCAACAGTCAATTTTTAAACGTAGAATATATTTCAAAGTATACATTAATCAATCATTTAGATTAAATAGTTGATTCAATACAGTTATATAACACATTTACACTACATCTTACCTGAGTGAAATGATTAATACAATACATATTAAAAGGATTTACTGTTGAATTTAATGCCTTCTGTTTCTTGAATACTGAAAAAGCAGTAACTCACTTGTAATCAGTAATTTCTTCTTCAGAAGTTATAATATGTTCTCTCAGGGTCTTCAGCTCTGTCTGTGATTTTCTACTGTTCTGTTCTTGGCGCACTGTTTCTGCTATTTGCTCACTTAGCTGCTCTTGAGTTGCTTTCAAGCTGGATTCCATTAGAAGAAGTTTTTCATCTTGACTGGCAAGTTCTTGGGCTGAAAGATAAAAAAAAAAAAAAAAGAAAAGAAAAGAAAAGAAAAAAAAAAAGCAAGCATTACATTTATACCAAAGCCGAGTGATATTTTTGTTTGAAATGTAATGTAGTGCAACCCTCTGTAAGAGCTGGGCAAATATTGTTTTCAGGAGAGGAGCATCATTCAGTTCCCAAATCTTGAAAGAAAAATATACCATAAATATATTAATGGCTGGATTAAGTCTCTTTCATTGTATTCCAATAAACATAAATAAAGACACTTGGATACAATATTCTGCAAACATTTAAACTGCTACCAAATCTTACTGTATATACACACATTCAGTATTTAGTTCATTCTAAAGCAAACACTTATTGCCTTCATATGTTACAATGTAAGTCAATCTGGAATTCAAAAGCACAGTTTTGGAATGATAGCAGCTTTTCTACCATTTCAGAATTGTAACGTATACAGTTTAAGCTCAAAGTCTTCAATTTCGTTACAATTTTTCATGAATTACAGAGCACATAGTAAAAACCCGTTCTTTTCCAAGGTCATCCAATAGATGGCAATCTTTCCTTAGACCAAAAGAAACCATAGCCCTACAATGCTAGCTCTCAGAAAAATAAGTGATTTAAGACAAAGACATTTTTCCTTTGTTCTTTGTTGACCATTTTCCTAAAAGATATATGTACGTAGGTTTTAATTTAAATATTTGACCCGTAGTATGTGCATGCATAAGTTTGTGCGGGTGTGTGGATGTATGTGTACCTGCACACACACAAATCCACACACATGTATTTGTTTTTATACTCTTTCATAAATATATGGTTTCAGGCATATAGGCACATTTATTTACCAGGTTTAAGATATCATGGAATAAAACTAATCATTAAAACAAGTGCTTCAGAACAAGCATTTTATAGGATGCATTCCCTTTGTTATGTAGTATTCAAATTATTTTGAAATTTGACACCAGAAAATTTAAGAAATGAAAAAGCTTTTAGCGATAACAGTTCAGTAAGTAACAGATTTCACATGATCATAAATAAAAAAACCCCACCTTTTTTTTAAAATGTGCAGTAGTATAATATTAAAGAGTGATAATACACCAGGCTTCAATGAAGTCGGAAAACAGTATTTTCCAGGCTTAGATGGATAGAATCCTTTAAAGAAAAACATTTGTGCTCTGTTAACATGATTCTGTATTTATTGTCTTTAACGTCTGACAACATTCACCATCTGCACAGGATCTAAATTCAGCTATCATATCTACATTTGTGAATTCAGAATATCCAGCAGATCGATTTCTTTATATTAAAAAAATGCTTTGTCCTGTTCTCATTGACAGTAGCGGAATCCCACTCCTCACAAAACATGACAACAGTGACCAGTTCTATAAGTAAAAGTACTCTATAAACTGTTTAAATTTGTGTCCCAGGAAGCTACAGAACATTAACAGCTAAATGTTTAGCAGACAGTACATATCACCCACATCTCATCTTTACTTAGTATCAAGAATACCTGGATCTTTGTGAACTAATGACTTAAATGGTTATTAATGTCAACACATTAAAAAAAAATAGTCTATTGAACAACTTATAACAGGTTGCCTTTCATATCTAAAAAATGAGAAATTTAGGTATAGACAACCCTAAGCTGCCAACACGCAGTAAGAAATGTAATATATAACAAAATTCTATTTGCAGTGCATATTGGACCCATTCCTGTAATACATTTGTGCATAACTTTCTGTGGTAGATGGTCTCATTGAAATCAATATGACAATATGACTACTTATTTGGATAATGTTAATTATCTGTGAGCACCTAGTATTCAAACTGTTTGAAATCAAAAGAAAGGTAAATATTTTACATGTAAAGCTACCTCTTCCTTTTAAAATTTTTTAGCTGTTGACTTTTTTTCAAGTAGAAGACAATACTTTCTATGTCAAAGATGTTTATTTATATTTCAGGACTTATTAATTCATTGTCAATTTTATTTTAAGTAGTATTATCTGTATTATCTAGAAATGGATCATTAACAATGCTTCAAAAGTTCTTAGAAGGAGTTTAAAGGTGTGATCTGTTGCCTGGAGATGGAATTATCTTTCAAAATTTATTTTATTTGTGTCAGTTTTGATTTGTAAACAAATCCAATAATGCATATTTTATATTTGGCATACCTATTTACACATACAAAAGGTTATCTCACCGCTACTTTTAATAGTCTGTTTTAAGTCACAATGTCCTGGTAAAAAAGGGTTAAATTATTTTAAGTTTACCTATGCCTTGGACTTGAGCCTTGGTTGATCCCAAGCCAGAGGCGCTAGCAGCTGCATGCTTTATTTACAATCCCTTTGTCAGACTTACAACTGCCCCAGGCTATAACATAGTGTACCTAATGTTCAAACTGGCAGGTAATCTTATGTCAAACATACTTCTTTGATTTAAAGTGATCAATAGATTCTTGTAAAGAGGTAATTTCTCTGATGTTTCCACCTTGCCTTTCTTACAGGTGATTCACACAAAAGCCTGCTTATATGATGTACGAACAATAAACAGAAAGCTATAATCATGTTTTTTCAGATGTTTCCGGTGCACAACGATTTTGGATCAATACCCTGTGTAATACAATTATCTGCAATGATCTGGTTGTATTGAAAAAGAATTTGCAGCAGACCTCTAGGGGGTTTTATCCAGAAACACGTATCTGGCAATGTTGTGAATAGTGGAAGAGAAAATTAAGGGGTTGACACAGGCTGTCTATTATGTTCCAAATGACTTCATTAATATTTTATTTGGTAAAAGTAGTATATTTCAAGCTCTACTATACTGTGAGTTCAAAATATTAATGATGCAAGTTCCTTGTTGCATTTGCTTATTTTGAAAACTAGTTCTAACACAGATGTTCAGTGTATAAGCCAAAAGTACAAACCAAAAATTATTTAAAACAGTTTATTCCCTGTAATTGAATGATTGCTTGTTTTTTGTATCTTACTTTGCTTTGTGGTCACTATCCTCTTGAAAAAAAATCTATATTCATTAGTGCTCTACTGCTAAAGCTGTTAACTTATCTACAGCAGGGATTAATCATATTGGTTTAAAAAGTCACCAAAAATATTAACAATGATATCAAACTTAAGTTCAAATTACAGTTTGCATTGACAGTGAATGACCGGGTGTATTGGGACAGAAATAGATGTTTCACCAAATTAATACAAAGATTATAGAACAGAAAAAGAAATAAAATAGTAAAAAAAAAATAAAAATCAGTTGTGTTTGTTTAGTTTTGATGAAGTTGCAGTCTATAGCTGAAATTTACCCTGAAGCAGAACAGGGAACCTCTATATCCATTTGATTACAACAGTCATATGCCCCTTTGAGTAAAAATTCTATTCCATTAGACGACTGTACCAAATTCACATTTCTGTAATATTACTATTTTTGTACATTATTAGCTGTCTTTCTGCACTGCTTATGCACACCCTGCAGTTACTGATTTAGCTGCTGAATCTCAGTTCTCAGTATGGTGGTTTCTGTCTCCGTCTGATTCTTTTCTTTCTGTGTGTCCTGGATACTGGTTTTCAGTTTCTTGACCACACTGTCAAGGTGCTCCACCTCAGCCACTTTTGCTTTGATACTTTTACTTGCCTGCAGGAAATCAGCTTCCGACTTTCTCAGAAGGTCATCTCTTTTGCGTATTGCCTGTGAAGACAAAAAGCATTCCAATAGTGCCTTTTATGATGTACTTTTTATACTGCATCCTGCTATTTTGAGCTATAGGATACGTGAGATTATACAGCACCTCATTAGCAACTGAGTCAAGTACTCACATCTCCTCTAGGATCAAAAAGTTACACGGACTTTAATTTAAAAAAGTCTGTTGAAAGAAAGATTCAGTATTACAATAAATACATCATTAATCAATACTTATAAGTTCAAAGGCAAGAAGAAATATTCCATGTAATTCTGAGAGAAAAGCGGGAAATGAAGTTTGATCTAAATGAATGCTTTTCCTTTAAAAAAAAAATATATTTGATGAATAAAAAAGAAAGAAGGAGGGGGGGTATTTAACCTCTTGGTGCCAACTGCTACAGAGCTCTTTCATTTGGCACTCAAGCAAATGCTGTAGGTTAATGTGGCCATAGGGATATCTCAAAGCCACAGGAAAAAAAAGCTACCATGCTACCTTTTTTTCCTCATAGTTTAAACTTCTTATCTGAGTAAAACTATGGTATTTAGACTCTATTTTAACATCTTTTGAAGGTTCCACATGCAACTTAGACTTTGGATTTAGAAAAACCCTTTTCTTTAAGATGCAGTGCCATGGTTTTGATTTTTATCTGCACAATTCTTAAGCAAATGCTGCAAGTTTATAGGTATAAGTTTAATATCAATCACTGTTGAGTATTCATAAGTGACTGTGCTTTACTGGCTTGATGCCACACCTTGATTCTCTATCATGCTCCATCATGCTTCTTTTAATCTGAATATTTAGTACTCTTTCATGTCTTAATTACAGCAAATTGCGCACAGTTGGCACCATTTCTTGAAATTAATCCCAGAGTACTTTGTTTCTGTCAAGCACAGTCAAAGCCTTAGAGAATAATAGTAAATGTTATTGCAGATCTAAATTTAAATGACTGTCTATGTATTTAACTTAAGCCTTTAATTATTCGTGCTGTACTGTTTTTGGTTCAAATGTTAAACATTCTTTATTGAGAATGTAAAATTGTTTCAGACAGCTTGAAACCAGTGATGTTAACATGACAACAATTATTTGTATTAACATATTTTTTCAGGTGTATAAAACTTAATAGACAGCATATAATATCCTGCCACAGTAATATGTTTCCATTTCTTTCTGTTTATTCAGTAAATAATAAAAAGGTTTTAATTATGAGGAAGAGATTGTTGGGGGGTTAATTCACTTCTGTTGTTCTTTTTTGTTTAATAAAATAAAAAAATAACAAAACAGAAATTAAACAATCAACAATTCTTAGTTGATTTCTAAGCTGTCTGCAGAAAGCGTATATCTTCTACATCTCTCCCTAAAACTCACTCAGAAAATTAGGGGGATGTTCATTTTTCTTTTTTTCCGTATACTAGTAAAAAAAAAAATATATTAAAAGGACAGAAACAATCAAGAGTATCCTAAAAGTTGTCATTTTTAATTGAAATTATGTATTTGGCAAAGCTCTCAAATAAGTACAATTTCTGTTCACTATATAGTTTAGTGATATGGATATTATGCTCTTAATAAAACCCAAACTTTTCTGCCTTACGAACATTTTTTTTGCTGGAAACATTCACAGAGAAAGGTAAAAAGATTAAATAAAACTCCTAGGCCTATGTACCTTTTATCCCAAGAAAAAGTACGACAAGGTAGATTTCTGACATTGAAAATTAGTATGAATGGGATTTGCAGTTAAAACAGGCAAATGCATTTATAAAAATATCTACAAACGTAATAGAAGAAGTCATATTACTGTATTCCTTTTATTTTTATCAGTATGCATTTTGACAGCATAGCTATCACAGACTCACATATCTTGAATTTAGAGACAAACACCAGAGAAATATGTACTTACAAAATTTGTGATAAAGTATTTTTTCTCTAGAAATCATAACAAATATGTACGAAGCAGTGCATGCCTAGCTCCTTCACATTCTATCTTGCAATGTGATTTCTAAAGAGATAGCTGTTTTGCTCGTTCTCATAGCAAAAGCATACCTGATCTTTTTGACTATAAAGTTTCCTGGCATCTGTAAGGTCTTTTTCAAGCTGTGTTATCTGCTGTTCTAGCTGAGCAAGTTCCACTTTGTGTTTCTGCTGGGAAGCTATTACATCCAGATGCAGTGACTGTAAGGTCTTGTCTAGCTTTTCAATTTCAGGAACAGAACTTTTTTTTTTTTTTTTTTTTTTCCTCTGTTGGTCAAGTATATTAGCAGCTTCAGCTTTTTGTTCCGGTATGATCTGCTCACATTCTTCAGCTCTGGAGGATTTTTCATTGTATTGATTTTTCAACATCACAAGCTCATGTTTTAAATTAGAAATTATTGTGCATTATACCAGATGTCCTGATTCAGTTATCTATCATTTAAGAAACATAAACTATAGCTCCATTTCTAGATTTTAAATGCTGAACATGTCATTACTTGTGATTTGTATTTTATTTTCAGTGAACAGACATATTTGAAAAGATTCATTAAATTTATATGTAAAATAAATTTCTCATCTGTAATCCTAAAAAGCAGAATTATATCTTCATTACCTGGAAAAACACAGTTAGATAATAGTCCTATTATTCCGACTCCAAAAAGTCTATAGAACTACTTGATTAATTTTATTTAATTCTGGTTCAGCTAGCTAATTTCTGTGAATCCACAATATATTTACTTATCTTTTCTCAGGATTCAAGTGCATAAAACTTTACATGAGATGTCCATGATTGGATTGGTGTCTGCCATATCAGACTGAAGTTGAAATAAGACATTCTCTTTTTCTGAAATCTTTTAAAAATACAGGGCATTTTCTGATATGCATGATACATAAGATAAGCCATTAATTAAATATGGTTAAAAAATATAACACAGACTTCTGGTAAAAAAAAAAAAAAAAAAAAAAAAACAAAACCAAACCAAAAGCAAACTTCATTTTGAAGACAGACAATTTTGCCCTTGAGCCTGTGGATTTTATAGGCATAATGTTTTTAGTAGTCTTTGGGAATTTCTGTTTCTTAGGTCATTTTTACGATCCCTCTGTGATAAAGGCAGGTCTTCTGTCAGCTGGTGAATTATTTTCAAATGTCTAGTGTTACTTGTGTTTATTTTAATTTATGTATTTGTGAATTCAGTTATAAGGGTGTCAATGTTGTTCACTTTTAGTGGTTTGGTAGTCAACAGTGTGTCCACTCAAGGTCATGTATTAGCACAATATATATAAAAGCTTCATATGTTAGTGAGAATAGAGCCCCTAAGTAAGCCCATATCTAAGCATATTGCAGGTAATTCATTGTCATGTTTAACCTTGCTCCTAATCAAACTCTTTACTATGAATGTAAATGAAACTTTGAATGCCTCAGCAGTTGGGATCCTTAAATAAGAAAAAACTTTTATTTCTCTAAATGTTAATTGATTAAATACTTAGAAGCACTTGATTTACTTTTCTTCTTAAGCTTTTAATATTGATATTATCTTTCTTTATAATAAGCGCAACTGTCCTGTTTCAGTATTTATTAAACATAAAAGTGAAAAATGATAATAAAATATGTAAATGTTATACCTCTGCTAAAAGATTTGCCATTTCACAACTTCATAGTTAATACTGGGTTCCTGCTAAAAAGGACAACATTAAAGGAAACTCACCCAGCCATTGAATTAGGCATCCCAGATGGCTGATTTGTATGCAATTTAGAGAAGAAAACCAGTTATAAGACAACCAGAAATTACTCTCACATATTTTCCTTAAGTTCAATAATTGATTTTTTGACAAAAGGATGGACATCTTTCCTATGGGAGACCTCTTCAGATCTTTTCAAACCTGGGGCCTCAGCATTGCAGTTTCTAAGAATTCAGAATTACCTCCGTTTTTTATGACCACTTCCTAAGAGCAATAGCTAGATATGTCCTAAAGCCTCTTCTGGGCTCATCTGTTTTCTAGGTAGCAGTTTGGTTATTACCCCAACAACCTGTGTGGCAAATGTCCCTCAGAAAGCACTTTTTTTTTTTTTTCTTCCCAGAGAGGGAAATTCCAAGTTATTTGGTCATTTCTCTGAGATATCATTTCTTTGAATTCTTTTGAAATCTACCTCACTGAATTCCCTTTGTTCAAAGAACACAGAGAGCTATGTGACAGAGAGTATAAAAAAAAAAAATTAAGACTAATGCCCATTTATTGTTTTTTTCTTCAGAAGTGAAAACTTGTTAGGATCTAAGACAGCATGTGGTATTCCATTTATCCCTGAAGGTGGTTTGAACTTACTTTTAATAGCCTTGGGATAAAAAAAAAATAAAATCACTCATGAGTATTTAAAAGATATCTAGTTATGTGTAATAAGTGTAAAATACAAATCTTCATACTCAAAATCACAAACTAGTAATTTTTAAGTTGAGAATGGTAATTATATGTGTTCTACACAGAATAAAGAATTTCATCAAGTGTTTCTTCTGTCCTAAAGCTTCTCATCTACCTGATATTTATTATTTAGACATACATTTAATTTAGAATTAAACATATCAAGTGCATGAAAAATCTACTATGCACCCTGATAGGCTGGTCCAGTATTCAGTAACATGCACTGTTAAAAGAAAATGCCTTCTTTCTGATATAATTTTTTCTAGCTTTCTCTCTTCATCTCACCTTTGATACTCATTGTCTTCTGTTAGATTAAGAGGATGTCCAGTATCATTAATTTTCTACTTCTGTAGTTGCTAAAGATTGTGTAAAAATAAACTGTTTATATATTTTTTCAAATATAAATGCACTGAGACTTTCTTATGTCTCACTGTGAGCTAGCTTTCTGGCCTCAGATCTTCTGAAACCATCAACATTTGCTGTACTGTATTTCAAAGTATCAGACAATCACTAAATAACAATATTGAAGTAACAGCATCCTCTGTCTTTATGCAAGAAGTGGTAAAATCTCTACATCTCTTAAAATTTACAAGAGAAATAGATCAAAAACCTTGCGGGTACTGTATCCTAATGAAAGTACATAGTGATTTTATTATCCAGCATGATTCCTAAGTCATTTTTACTATCATTTTCTAAAATTGCTCTCTTACCCTGTAAGCATGACATTTTTTGAAATTTCAACCTAAACTCACAACACACCACAGTTTGAGAGAAAAAAAAAAAAAAAAAAGTATGGTTCAAACATATCCCCCTTTCTGTAAGATTTAAATCAGTCACTGAGGAAAACCTGAATTTGTTGTTTAACACTTCAGCATTTTTGTTTCTTCTACAGATTTTATCAGCAAGAATTTTGTCTTCTTCCAGACCATTGAAAATGTACAAAACCAGATCTTTTTGCAACTTCACTACAAATACTCCATTAGGTTATACTTGCAAATGTATCATATTTGATGTCTCAGCTCACTGTTACTGTATTTGTTGCATCCCACACTGGCCGAACATAGTCAAAAAAAGGTCTTGATGGGCTGAAAAGAATTTTCCTTGATCTCTCTCACTGGAAGTCCTTTTTATGCATGGTGACGATTCCTCAACTCCCCACCAAACATCATGGAGATTCTTCTGAAATAGATCTTTTGGTCTGCTTGCTACTTTCCTCACACTGACGATACCTTCATACTTACCTGAGGTATGAAAAACATTGTTCCATATGCATGGACAACTAGCTGGAATGCAATTAACGTTGATGATCCTTGAATGTATTTCTAATAACTTTTCAGTGATGATCTGGCAAAATGTCAGATGCTTGATGAGACCAAAAGCTCTTATCTAGAGAGCATTTCAGTAAACTTGATTTTGACACAAAACACAACGTTTGGATCATATATGAAAGATTATTCAGCTGAAAAATCCTCTTGCTTTTTTTTTTTTTTTTTTATCTACCCCCCCCCCCCCCCCTCCGTCTCTCTAATAGCTCCAAGCAAACTTCCTGATCTGGTTCATCCTGGGGTTGCAGAAACAGCAGTGTCTGAACAGCACATGGAAGAAGCTGAAGGGGAAAAAAAAAAAAAAAAAAGCAAGAGAAATGAACGCAGGTTTGTCTAAGACATAACTGCCACCTGGTTACTCAGAAAACCACAGCCTTATTCAGCTTCTCTTTTGACACAAACCAAATGTTTTAACATTTGTAGCCATCTGCATCATGATGGCTCTTACCTTCCTTCTCAGATGAACAAAAGAATATCAGAGCTTGGCCTTTTTCCCCCTAAGTTAATCATATTTTCTAAATCCAGAGATATTTTCTGTATATTTAGCTTTATTCATCAGCTGTTTGCAGTCTCCTGTCTCCTGCCATTAATTTCCATGCTTTTCACCTTAACTAAGGTAACTTCTAAACTAATAAATCTATCTTTTGTGATTGGAGGAGTGTGAATTTGGGACACAGTAAAGTTTCCTTAAACAATCCCCACTTACTATTTACAGTACTAGTCAGCCTATATCCCTGGAGAATCCAGTCACTAGACGGAAAATAGCAGGTGCCAAAATAATTCTGGTTTCTAAAATTATTCTAACAAATACCTAATAAATAATTATTTTGTTAAAGGTAGTTTATGCTGTACACACAAACAAAATTAGAGGTAAAAAAGTTCTGTAATATTTCAGTTTATGGTGTCATAGAAAAATAGAAAGGAAACAGAAAAAAATAAAAAGCTGAATGCTGTCAGGTATCTTCTACAAGAAAAGTCAAGATTATTGTCTTGCTTGTTATTGTCTATGAGCATCTATGCTTACTGTGCAAGACATAAATCTGGTAAAGCCTTAGTTTTCCATGCAATCTACTAAATAAAATAAATAAATAAATAAATAAATAAAGAATTAAGGAAGCATCAAAATAAAATACTCAGATTAATTTCCATCTGATATGTACTGAGCTAGAATTATATTATTTATTTAAATTCTCACCTTGTAGTTTATGTTGATGAATCAGGTTGAACTGTAAGTATAAAGACTGTATATATACAACTTCAGTTAGACGGGAGTTTTTTGGAGGGTCTTCCACCTTCTAGTGGTTAATTGAAGTTGTATGATGTGAAGGGTTTATCTGAAACTGATTAATAACTGGTATTTGTGTGAGCCTAATACTTTTGAATTATTGCATCAATGGTAGCACTGGTAAATTGTGCTCCAAGTGGGTGTATTAGTTCTGCTGCACAGGATTTCTAACAAAATCTGGAAAATACCTTCTCTCTTTTTTTAAAAAAAAAATATTTCAGAGTATTTAATGAGAAGTTTCCATCAAATAGGATTTATCATAAATTTGGCATAGGGGCTTCTGTTAGGAATGTTTTGAAGACCTGTTGCAAAGATCTTGTTAAACATCTTCGTTGATGATATAGATGATGGGGCAGAGTGTACCCCCAGCAAGTCTGCTGATGACACAAAACTGAGAGGAGTGGCTGAAATGCCAGAGGGTTGTGCTGTCACTCAGAGGGACCTTGACATGCCGGAGAAATGGGCTGGCAGGAACCTCATGAATTTCAACCAGGGGAAGTACAAATTCTTGTACCGAGGGAGAAATAACCACATTCACCAATATATGCTGGTGGCTGAACATCTGGAAACCAGTTTTGCAGAAAAGGCTCTGGGAGTCCTGCTGGACACTAAGCTGAACACAAACCAACAGTGTACCCTTGCAGCAAAGAAAAGGAATGGTGTCGTCAGCTGAATCAGGCAAAGGATTGCCAGGTCGAGGGACGTGACCCTTCCCTTTTATTCAGTACTGGTGGACCACAGCTGGAATACTGTGTGCAGTTCTGGGCTCCCCAGTACAAGAGAGACATGGACATGCGTAGGAGCACCCAACAAAGGGCCACAAAGATGATTGCAGGACTGGAGTTCCTATGAGTTGGGGCTGTTCAGCCTGGAGAATAGAAGGCTCAGGACTTCCTTGTGGAAGGAAGTGACTATAAATACCTCAGAGGAGGGAGTAAAGAGGACAAAGCCAGATTCTTTTCAGTGGTGCCCAGGGACAAGGGGCAATGGGCACACTGGAATACAGGAGGTTTCCACTGAACATCAGGAAGGTCTATTTCACTGTAAACATAACCAAGCACTGGCACAAGCTACCCATGGAGGTTGCAGAGTCTCCCTCCTTGTAGATATTCAAAAGCCATCTGTACATGGTCCTGGGCATCCTGCTTGAGCAGCAGTGTTGGACCAGATGGCCTACAGAGGTCCCTTCCAATCTCAATCATTCTGTATCTGTAAAAGCATCACAGAACATGTGCACACTATATAATGTATGAAGGGTCTTATGCTTGAAAACAACTGAGTTACCACAGCCTAACAGATTACCCCTATCAACTGAAATACCACAAAGGATCATAGAGTGTGACCTTTGCTTGCTCCAATTGGAAGTAGTATGCATTTCCTTCAACAATATTTGCTGAATTTGAACATTTTAGTTGACAAAGGCTGTTTTCACAATTGGGCTGAAATGTGGTAACATTTTTGATTGTGTGTCTATAATTTGAATAAAGGTATGCATCTACATTTTAAACAGTACTTTCCTATTACTGTTTAAGTGTTACAATACATACATATATTTCTATGTTGACAGAAATATAACTGTACATTTAAAAGAAGTATTTGAAAAATTTGTTTAAATTTAAATAAAAAAAAAACTTACATAGTTAATGTACTAACTTGGTGAGAAACACAAACATTTTTAGGCCTCTGAGTAATACCAAACAAAAAGATATTCTGAAGTATTCTGAAATTCTCGCATTCTAGTTTTTGGCATATAAATAAATAAAAAGATGGATGCAGAGTTAAAAAGCAATCAGTGCAGCTTTAAACATCATTTATGTTTGGTTCAAGGTCTATTGTGTCTGACACCTGTGCACAGAGGTGAAGACCTACAGAAACTGAACTTAAAACTTTGTCATAAAGTGGTCAGTTTCCTTTAAAAGAAGCAGAGCCCAATATAGAAAGAAAAAAGGTCTAACCAGGACCACATGATAACTACCTGTCAAGTGGCTGCAGGTACCAGAACGACCTTCATGGATATTTGCTGACTGAGATGGTGAAGACTAGTAGCAGATTGAGAAATTAAGACGAAATATGCTACAGTGCTATCTTTAAGTGTAGAGGTATTTAATTTGGAAGTACTTGTCTACTCATTGGCTGCTGAGTTAGGGTTATGGTTAGGATTATGCTGATCTTTCATTTCTGAGTTGCTATAATTCAGTGAAAAAATTCTGATACAGAAGAATAAAATTCTCAGCTGTGGCACCTAGTGAACACATTTTTCAATAGCTCTTTTTCCTGAAGGGTTTCCAAGGTCCTCTGAAGATCTTTAAATTTCTCTGTCTTTCTGGACAACAACTCCTTTCTGACTTGATCCATCCCTCCTGATGCTTCTGATATTTTAGAAAAAAAATCACAGGAATGTTATGGAAAAAAAGTTGAAAACTTCATGTAAATTTTGGGTTGATCAAGGGAAACTTGAAAGAGAAAATCAACAGAAGTCAAACTCTCTTCTTCCAAAGGTTTGAAGTGCTTCATTCACTCTCTAGAAAATATACAAAGAGCTCAGGAGTGCTAAAAAGCTTAGAAGTTTTAAAACAAGTACTACATCTCAGTGACATCTGAAATTTCTATTTTCTGGTACCATTTGCATCTCATATAAAAAACTATGAAACACAGAATACTCATAAGTAAGGTTCACAAAAATCAGGAGACCTATTTCTTTTTGATGAATTGATCTAAAATGTCTTCAGTGAGATTATTTAAAGTTCCTTTCTCAACATCTAATTATTAAATACTAGAACTGATTTAAAAACAAAATATAAAAAAGTAATGGTAGACTTTTGGAAAGTATTTTTCTTTATTTCTTGCAGTACTATATGGTACTTATCTCTGGATAACAGTTATGCTTCTTTAGTGAACCCTGACTTCATTTTTGCAGTGGTGCAGCTTACCTTCAATGACTGCATAGTTTACTGTTTCTTCCCCACAATCTGCTCAAAAAAACAACTATTTAGGTCACTGTCCTAGAACATTAACCGCAAACACTCTTCAGGAGACCACTGAACCCAGCTCTCCCATACCTTTGCATGGTATGGTTTAGTTTAGTCACTAATATTTAACAGAGTATAAAGTTCTCTTCTCCTTCCTTCTACCATACTTTAAAAGTGTGACCGGTGAAATGCCTAAGAGAGTGATCTATTTACTTTTCCTAACATTCCCTATTTACCAGCTTAGACAACTTATTTTTCATTTAGCCTGCTACATGTTGTGAACCCCATTCTGAGTCACTTAATTCTTCCTATAGCGTGTTAAGGGAAGTTGGACACCTAGGTCAAATCTTCCACCTTGGAAGCCGTCTTCCTGAATCTTAGTTGTTACCAACAGTCAGCATCATAAGGGTAAGTCTCTGTGGAACCCATGCTTACTTTGAAAAGTTTGCATTAGTTTGCTATAGTGCTATACTGGAAATTTGAGAGACCTTCTGGAGGCACTAGTTCAGATGCGAAGCTTAATGCAATACCTGCACAAGACATAGTACCTACGTCTGTGCTAGACTCCCTCAGCCATGTACTTGCTTTCCATGAAAAACAAATATGGCACAAGGAAGCCAGTTATGTTCAAACTAAGAATTTAGTCTAACTTATCAGGAAATGAGGATCCAATGGCATGACTCAGTGGAAGTCAACTTGGAAGATCTCGTTATTTAAGCACATTAAAGAAGAAAGTCCAGCTGATGTAGTCAGTATTCAAACAGAGGTATGTGCATGTAGCTTACTAACAGGTTTCTAAGCCTTTTACTTTATGTCTTTGCTGTGACTTCCTATACACTTTGTTCAGGAAACACACATGACTGTGTGGCAAGCAAATCACATTAAAGACACACACCATTACAGTGTCTTTATGACCAGACTACATATATATTTTTTAATAATATGTTTTCCTAGAACTATTTGTGGGATGGACTGATCAGTGTGTCCTTCTAGAGAATCAGGAAAGAGACTCCCGAATGTTTCAGTGTATATTATTTAGGAATAAAATACATTTCAAATTCTACCAATCAAATATCAAAATAATGTGTTGACGTTTTTATACAAATATATGCATCTAGCCCCAAAATAAATTAATATTGTTTTAATCTAAACTATTCCCATTGCTAGCATTTGTTCTTTCTGAGTTATTTATTTAAACATAGGTGGTTTCACGGCTAACTAAACGTTTCATTAGAGTATTCCTGTTCTCGATTCCTCATCTTCTTCCTCTGGGTTCTCTTACTGTCTTGTCCTTGAATTACATCTATAATAATATGGTATTTTTGTTAGAAGGTAGCAGTATTGTAGGCAAAAGCTTTTGTCCAATAAAAAAAAAGCTTAAGGATGGATGATTAAGAACCCCAAACAGCTTTTGTAAATGTGTAATATCCAAGTTTAGCTTTCTGACAGTTTCTTTATATTGCTCAATATACAGGAAAATAACCACATTGATAGGAGCTTTAATTAGCAGAACTGCAAGGTAAGGGAGCATGCATAAAACAATAAACTCATGTGGTGTTAATAAGCTAGTTTGGAGGGGGGAAATCTTATTGACAATTAAACAATTTACTACCATGTGGAGGTTGGTGCTCTGTTAGAAACAACAGTTCATTTAAGACAAATTTCTCAGCAAAGATTTGGTTCTTACCCTATCATAGTTGTGTTGTTCTAATCACTGTGCACAATTGTACTCCTATGCCATTTAAAAAACAAAACAAAAAAAAAAAAAACCAGAAACATGCTCTGCCTCAGTACCCCTACAAATCAAAGCTTGAAGGCATAATCAATGAGGGTGCAATGTAAGATGTGCTGACAACATCTATGAGGACTTCAGTTTAAGAATAAGCAACCATTCATCCTTTTTCAAGTGTGTCAGTGTAAGTCCCACTCTAAGTGATTGTCCAGAAGTACTGTATAAGGAACATTAGAACTGAGGAATATCACTAATGATACTAAGCTAGAGAAGTTAGTGGTGTTTTCTGTCTATTCTGCTAAGTGTAATGTACAGCAGCAGACAAATATGAGAAGGTTGATACAACTAGCTGCCTTTGAAAGGTGTCTCCTGAGCACTAAGAGAGAGGCTCAGTAATCAGGGAGTGTTTACTGCAGCAGGTATATGGTACCTTGGTTTAGGGTTAGGGAACACATATTTTCGATAACATTCAAAAAGTTAGCAAAGAGCAAGATGCAGAATATTTGAATGTGCTGCTTATAGGAAGGAATTATTTTTTTCAGAAATATAGCTCTGGCATTATTGTACTGAAATAGGAATGTAAAGATGATTAGTTAATAGTTGTGTGCACACATACTGAATGCTGTTTTCTCTCTTGAGTGAATATACCTAAAAATGTTGGGTTTGTCTTCAAGAAACAGGTGTTTTCATAAGTAGTTATGTAATTTCCTATAATCAGAAAGATTGTAAACAAGGACATTTTTAGAGACCAATGAAGACGCTCGCAAATCACATAGCAGCTCTCAAGTACACATGCTGACAAAAATGTCTCATCCAAAGAAGATGAAGGATTTGGAACAGGGTCAATGCGTATAAGACCGGCCCTCCTATGAATGTCAGCTGCTCATGGTCATAGTTGGCAAAAAAACCCCAAAGCAAACAAAACTAAAAAACAGTACCGAAAACAGTTATTCAAAATGGTTTTGAAAAAAGTATATGTGAAAAAATACACAAAAAATTGGTATGGCAGTGCTATAGTTTTAAACTAGTAGTTATTGCTCCAGAGTTTATATAGAACAGGAATAAAATTAGCATAGCTGGTGGCAACTATGTAATAATTTGTACTATCCATTTTGGGGGCACCCAGAAACCTATCTCTATTAAGAGCTTAAAAAAAAAAGTATTGTCACAATCCATATTTATAGACTCTATGGAATGTTGAACTATAAAGTACAGAGGACAATATAAAACAAGATGATCAAAATGGAAGTATATCTATGAAAAACTGAGAAGAAGGATAAGAATTTCTAACTCAGTAAGTTGTTAGAACAAGGATACTTTAGATGGTTAAGAACATAATGCGTTTTTTAAATCTTATTACTTTAGTTTGGTGTCATGTTTCATGAAGAAACAGGTGATTTTCCTTTGACAGATTAATTGCGGTTTCATAGCCAAACTACAGGACTTTTCTAATAGAAGGTATTTTGAATTATCAGAATGTTTAACAATATCACAGCATATTGGGAAAGAGCAGAAGGCACACTGTGTCTAGGAGCAAGTCTTCAGCTGATTTGTTATACAACAGGTACTGAGTTATGCAACTTTGAAGACCTGGTTCACTTTAATCAATGTTTTCAGTCCTTCATGTTCACAAGTATTAAAGTTTATAACAGATTTAATCAATCATTAAACTTTTTCTAATACTGATATTTTTTCAAACTGCAGCTTGAAAGCTTATAATTTTTAGGATCAAATAAAAGCAGGCTTATGAAAAGAAAAATCACACAAAACTACAGAAGTTTTTATATTGGTCTATCCTGAGCATATAATTAAAGAATACATATTCATATTGTATATGTGTATTTGATATGTGCATAAAATATATTTAATATGCTTAATATATATTTTTATATATTCAATTTTGTTTATCTTTTGAAGATATTTATAGTCAAAAGAATACATATACAACATAGAAAAAGTTCAATGTTTTATTTCAGGCAATCATTTAAAGCATGAAATAAAACTGTTCTACAAAATGTACAAGTGTTAATTATTCCCTGTAACAAGAACTAATTGCATTTGGAACTTAAAAGACATTTTGTTGCAATTACACATCTGTAATATAAATAATGAAACAACTCCAGCACTTTTAAGTGAACACTATACTTCTGTTGCTTGTTCTGTAATTCCAGTTTTCCAACTCATTGCAGATGTTCTTTATATTTCAGGGTTGGCAGGGGAGGGTTTTCATTAGCTTTTCTTTGGTTGTTTCAGGGCTTGGGGTCTCTTGGTTTTGTATTTTGAATATTAAGTTCTTGTAAGTTAAGAAATAGATTTTAAATATCTTTATTGAGAACACAGATTTATTTTTGTAGAACTAATGTTTTATTCTCCATGTTCTAAAGCACAGAACTGTGTTGGACTTCATTAACATCCACACTTCCTTTATTTGAAGGTATTTGCATCCATGAAATCATGCCCTATATCTCCTGTATGATTATAGTTCTTTACATACATTTTATTTCAAACTTTATTACACACCTTTTTTTTTTTTAAAGGTTATTTATTTTTTTAAGATACAGAAACGTATAGGAATCTTGAAAAATAAAAAAAAAATGTCATGTCTGCTTGTGTTCTAAAAGCTCTTGCTGCAAGCTTGAATCTGTGATGGGATTCCAGTTCTCCCTATTTGGGCAGCTGTTAGTCTGGGACATCATTTATCAGGTAAAACATGCAACAGATGCACATGAATAGCTATGACAAGGTTAGTTTCCTTGGTACATTTTCCAACTTTATTGGCAGGACTTCTAGTTTGAACAGTTGTATAAACAATAGTATGCAGAAGTTGCAAACCCTATCACATCCTAAGATTTCCCTGCTTTTGAAGACATTACAGAAGATGCCAAAACAATGAGTAAGGAACAATAATGATGTCATCAGCCATGTCCAAGGACATTGTAGCTATTAAATTGTTATTACCTTCATTTTAATGCATACCAGTACCAGCTTTCCCTTCAAATGTCGGTATGTTGCAAGTACATATACTTCAACATTGAAACAGAACAAAAAAATATATGACAATTTGGAAGCAGGTTCCTGGCTTTGAAGACTTTATCAATTGCAATGGGGGAAATATCCAAATGCTGGAAGCTCTTTTAGCCCTGAATCTTGGAATTCTTTCTACAGTAAATATAACTTTTAGATGAACCACTTGATAGGGAACAAAATCATACAATCATACACAAACCATTCTATGGTTTGGGTTGGACGGGATCTTAAAGATCATCTAGTTCCAACCCCCTGCCATGGGCAGGGACACCTTCCACTAGATCTGGTTGCCCAAGGCCCCATCCAGCCTCGCCTGGAACACTTCCAGGGATGGGGCATCCACAGCTTCTCTGGGCAATCCATTCTGGTGTCTCACCACCCTTGTAGTAAAGAATTTGTTCCTTATATCTAACTTAAATCTACTCTCTTTCAGTTTAAAGCCATTCCCCCTTGTCCTATCACTACATACCCTTGTAAACATTTTCTTGTAGGTGAATGTATGTGTGTTGTACATACATAAAGACCAAAATAAATTAAGGCAGTGGCAATTGTTTCAAATTCAGGAAACACTGTTAAAACACAAAAATATTAGTATCCTTCTGATCTTAAAACAAATCTTTATAATTTAAGAGTATGTATTACTATGCCTTACCATCATTAAAAAGGATTAAAATAATTTTCTAATGCCCCAATGAAGTATATAATACCTGTTCTATATGAATTTCCAGTTCATCTCCAGTTTTTAGTTCACTTTCTCAGCTTGATTTAGTTCTTCCTGTTCATTGAATTTATCATGTTGCTCATGTTATCTAACTCCAGATTTTCCTCTCCTTGTTCAGTTTACTAACCTCAGCCTTTATAAATATTCATCTATTAAAAATCAACACATTTAATTAGTGAGGTCCGCAGAAGCAACGGGTCCATGCTTTTTCCTTTAATCTTAAATAGTTACTCATTGTGACTCTTAATTATTTTTTAGAGTAAAATAAGTATCTGTCACCTGCAAAATGCTTCTATTTAAAAACATGTACAGTCTTTATCCATTTCAGAACGCAGGAAATTTTCTTACAAAAAGAAACCTTGGTATTAATCTCTCTGTGGCTTCCATTTGATTTAAATAGGAAAACTTACTGATAGAATACATTGAGTTGTTTTAGAAATTACAGTGATGAAATTTCCTTTTGGTGAGAAATGAGCTACAATTCTAGGTAGATTTTTCAAAAAATATCCTGTTGCCATGCAAGTGTTTTAATGAAAAGAAATAAAAGTAATAAATTAAAAGAGAATCTAAACAGTTTTATCCTAAATAGCAAGTGAATTAATATACTCCGTTGACCAAATTTACCATAGTATAGTTACTTCTTTTTCTCCTCCTGTTTTCCTTGCATCAACAGACGATACAAGTGTGAACCTTCTTCACATTAAGGTCAATGGCGAAATTCTAGCTGATATAAGTTGAGGCCAGAATTTCACATGAAGAATTGAAGTATGCCATGGTCAGCAGGAAACGATGGGGAAAGGGAAAGCGAAAACAGCTGTCCTAAAGCATAGGAAAGCTTAAATCCCTTTTTTTCTTTCATTTTACTGTACAGATTCAAATACCAATTCTAATAGCATCGAATTGTTCAGCTGACAACCTTGGAGACATGACATCATAAGAAGGGAAATACATTGGTGCTTAAGTCATTATCAAGATGTCTAGACTGAAGTTGAAAAATGATGAAAACAAATTAAGACAACTGGGATACAGACTCCAAGACAAAATACCTTCTATTCCTGTATTTCATAGTAGATATTCACTCTTCCACCTCTTGGAAGATAGTGCTAGATATTAAGCACAGCCACCTTCTGCAGAATTTACTGGTTGTCTTTTTTTGCCATGTATATTATCGTTTCACCATATAGTCACAGCTAGATCAACCACTGCAAGACAGTCAATATCAAGGTATCGGATAGGTTTGATTACCTTATGAGAAAATTATATTCTCTCCACCACTAACCAGATAACACTTCTATACTCAGGTGGGTTTGGTAAACAAACTGGTCCAAGATAGCCTTTTTGCACTATTCTAATATTAAAATAGGTATATAATACTACCTTAGAAGAAAATGAGAAAGAACTGATTTCCTTTTTGTCTGACAACCAGATTCTGAGGGAGGTTCTCAAGCTCTGGGAAGGCAGATTATTACAGTGGACTGGAAAAGAAATCACCAATTAGGTGTTTTTGCTTACCCTTATATATACTGTAGAAAAAAATTCCTCTCAAGAAGGGATGAAAAATAAAATTCATTAGCCTAGTGAGCAGTAAGTACATCAGTAGGAAAAGTGTTTCTACTTTCTAGTCCCTTAAAGAACATCAGCTGGTAGTACATAATTTAAAAAAAAAATACAAGTGGTTGGAAAGAAGATTTTTATACACTGCCTAAGATTTTATTATTATATTCTGTAATAAAGGGCATGGTTGAAGCATGTTATCAACATTCATAACAGCCTTGGCACACCCTACTGAGGAATTAAGCCACTGCCAGAGTATGACTTATTGGTATACATATAAAGAAACTAAGAAAATATGTACATTCTAAAGAAACAAGAATTCCATCCAAGTTATGACACTGCTAAGAACAAAGTCAGAAGGTAATGTTTAAGAAGTTCAAATTATTCCCCTACAAAGAAAAAATCTGTATCTTTTTCTTCCTTTCCATAGTTTCTCAGAGAATAAATTAGTAACAGTGGGTCTTACAATGTGTACGAAAAACAGAAAAACAAACAACCCCCCCCAAAACTACAGAAAAAAAATGTCTGTATACTTTCTTTTTCAAAAAAACACAAGTTATGAAAAATGATGATCATGAGTTAATATTGATATATAGAACACTACACAAAACAAAAAGGTAATGCTTATGAAAAGCACAGTAAAGATAATAAAATTAACACAAATTGAAATTGTAGGAAATTGATTATGAAGTTTCTTAATTATGTGGCTTACAAACTTCTGGAAGACCTTGTGTTGCATGTTAGAAATTCTGGCTATATATGCCATGATCATCAAATGTGTAAAACCTGGAGGAGCTAACAAGTCTTCCTAGACTGAATAATTCAGTTTTGCTCACAAAAAAAAAATTTAGCCTTTTTCAGGAATCCAGTATTGCATCGATTCTCTATGAAGTATCAAAGATAACCATTGTCAAACCTAGGACTTTGTCAGACAGCTCTTCAAAAGCCTAGAGGAGGCTAAACTATTACATTATGCATTAACTCTGCTGCAATTTCCATCGTCACTTAGCGTTACCTTTCCCATTCCACTAAGTAGTCTATCAATTTTCCCCTTGGTTTTTTGGCTACCAATAATTTCATTGCCTGTTCCTCATTTTCTATGTCCTATGTCCTCTTGCTAGCCATATCATATTGTCTTCACTTGATTTTGTCCTTGCTTGCTTATCCTAGTTTTATTTAACTTCTTACTCTGATGGGTTGGTTTTTTTCCCTACTTTCTGTGTGTTCCCCTTTGAGTTTGAGATCTGTGGAACATTCATGCTTTAGCCAAACTAGTCATAACACAATAAACCAAGCTAATCTCTTCCTGTAACGAGGTAAAATGGCTTGTGAATGGAGAGGAAAATACACCTTGCCTCTGGTAAAGCTGACATTCTTTCCCACTACATGTCTCTGACCATTTGAGGAACTATCGTCTAAATAAATTACAAAGAACTACAATGAGTATACTGAGAAGTATGGAAGACCATCTATTCAGGGAGCAAGTGGATAGACTAAGATTTCTTATCCTAATAAAGAATTCAGTGGCCAGGGAGATGATGGACACTATAATAATGGAAAGATTAAAAAGAAAAATAGAGAAAAAAAAAGTGGGAGATTTTATTTCCCTAATAGAAAGAAACTATGATTATCAATACACTATCTGAAACTATACTTAAAAGACATTTAAAAGAGATACTTCACACAACACATAAATAATCTCTGAAACTCATTGCTACACAACTCTAAAGATAGAAAACCAAATTGAAAGTTTATGGAAAAGGCTTCTTCAGAGTTACTGTATTGAACAGTACCATCTCTGGCCCGAGAAAACAATGAGCCACAGACTGCTGGAGTTTGCAGTGATTATAGTTGTGAAGTATTTCAGTATATGTTTGTAGAATTGTTTTACTCATCCCAGAAGAGGTTACCACTGACCACTGTTGTGGATAAGTATCCTGGTTTCAGTTGGGACAGAGTTAATTATCTCCCTAGAAGCTGGTGCAGTGCTGTGTTTTGGATTTGGTGTGAGAACAATGCTGACAGCACACGGATGGGTTTGGTTGTTGCTGGGTGATGTTTATACTCAGTCAAGGACTTTTCAGTTTCTTAGGCCCTGCCAGCGAGAGGGCTGGAGGGGCACAGGACATTGGGGGGGACACAGCCAGGACAGGTGACCTGAACTAGTCAAAGAGATATTCAGTACCATTGGACACCATGTTGAGTATATAAGCTGGGGGAAGAAGAAGAAACCGGGGGGGCATTCGGAGTTATGGCATTGGTTTTCCCAAGTAACTGTTACACATGATGTAGCCCTACTTTCCTGGAGATTGGAAGTGGTGAATGAATTCCTTGTTTTGCTTTGCTTGTGTGTGTGGCTTTTGCTTTACCTATTAAACTGTCTTTATCTCACTCAACCCACAAGTTTTCCCACTTTTACCTTTCTGACTTTCTCCCTGATACCAACGTGTGTGTGCGTGTGTGTGTGGTGTTGGAGGGTATCAAGAAGCAGCTTTGTGGTTACTGGCCAGGGTTAAACCACAACAATAAGATACTGGACCACACATATATTTGATCTACATAACATCTCTTTATGTTAAATTTGCAAAACTGCTTGGAAGACAGTATTCATAGAATTATAGAAGCAATTAATTTAGAAAACAGCTTTAAGACCATTTAGTCCAACTTTTAACCTAACACAGTCAAGTCCACCACTAAACCATGTCCCTAGGCGCGACTTCTACACATCTTTTAAATACTTCAAGGATGGTGACTCCACCACTTCCCTGGGCAGTCTGTTTCAACGCTTGACAACTCTTTTGGGGAAGAATTTTTTTCTAATATCTGATCTAAACCATCCCTGGCATAACTTGAGGCCATTTACTCATGTCCTATCGCTTGTCACCTGGGAAAAAAAGACCAACACCCACCTCACTACAACCTCCTTTCAGGTCAGTTGTAGAGAGCAATAAGATTCTCCTGAGCCTCCTTTTCTCCAGGCTAAACACCCCCAGTTCCCTCAGCCACTCCTCATAAGCCTTGTGCTCCAGCCCCTCCACCAGCTTCGCTGCCCGTCTCTGGACACGCTCCAGCCCTTCAGTTTCCCTCCTGCAGTGAGGGGCCCAAACCTGAACACGGCATTCAAGGGGCGGCCTCACCAGTGCCCAGTGCAGGGGGACGGTCACTGCCCTGGTCCTGCTGGCCACACGGTTTCTGACACAAGCCAGGGGGCTGTTGGCCACCTTGGCCACCTGGGCACACTGCTGGCTCATGTTCAGCCGGCTGTTGACCAGCACCCCCAGGTCCTTTTCCTCTGGGCAGCTTCCCAGCCGCTCTGCCCCAGCCTGTAGCGCTGCGTGGGGCTGGTGTGACCCAAGTGCAGGACCTGGAACTGAGCCTTGTTGAACCTCACACACTCAGACGTGGCTCATCAGTCCAGCCTGTCCAGATGCCCCTGCAGAGCCTCCTGCCCTCAAGCAGATCTGCAGTTCCAGCCATCATGGTGTCAGTTTTCACACTTACTGAGGGTGCACTCAATCACCTCACCCAAACCACTGATAAAGTTATTAAACTAAACTGACTCCAACACCCAGCCCTGGAGAACACCACTTTGTGACCAGCTGCCAGCTGGATTTAATTCCAGTCACCACCACTCTTTAAGCCTGGCCATCCAGCCAGTTTTTCACCCAGTGAAGATTACATCCATTGCAGCCATGAGCAGCCAGTTTCTCCAGGAGAATGCTGTGGAGAATGGTGTCAAAGGCTTTCCTAAAGTCTAGGTAAACAAAATCCACAGCCTTTTCCTTGTCCACTAAGTGGGTCGCCTTGTCACAGAAGATCAGGTTCATCAAGCAGGACCTGCCTTTCATAACCTCATACTGGCTGGGTCTCATCAGCTGGTTGTCCTGTACGTATTACGTGATGGCACTCAGGATGATCTGCTCCATCACCTCCAGCACTGACGTCAGGCTGACAGGCCTGTAGTTCCCTGAATCCTCCTTCTGGCCCTTCCTGTAGATGGGTGTCACATTTGCAAACCTCCAGTCCACTGGGACTTGCCCAGTTAACCAGGACTGCTGATAAATGATTGAAAGTGGCTCAGTGAGCACTTCTACCAGCTCCCTCAGTACCCTCAGGTGGATCCCAAGGGAAAGTAGTTTTCCATTATTTGTTCTCAGATAAAACAGCCTGATTTATGTTTCTGTAAGTATTTCTGCAATTTCAATAATTACTGCAGTAACGTATCAAAAACATGAATAATAGATATATTTCCAAACCTATTTTTTGGTGAGATTACAGTAATGAAACCTTTGCTTTGGAGTTCCTGTGTGTTTATTCAGCTGCTATAAAATCTAAATGTTTGCATTCTTAGTTCAATAATACCAAATTTCAATTGCTAAAAGTCACTAATTTTTGCCTTTTAAAGACTTTGTGGTTACTACTATCCAGCAAGTGTTTTCTACAAGAAGTTTTAGTACTGTACCACAGTACTTTCACAATAGAGGTATCTTGATAATTCATATTTTAATGTATTTAAAACTTCCTTTAAAAAAAAAAAAAAGGCAACAAAACAAAGCAACAAAAAAACCCCCACAGCCCCAAAAAACTGAAGATTGCAATTTCTTGTGTTTTTAATGTAAAAGATTGTTCACATGATATTTTTAAAGAAAGACTTAGAAATAGATTTGAGCTAAAATATTGGAAATTTTTCCTGCCTTTAGTACAGTAGTGGAAAGAACCCAGCAGTTTCCACTTCCCAACCTAAAAGGTCTTGCATCTGAAGACTGTAACATACAGTGTTTGAGATGCATGTCAAATTTAATTTTCATTACTCAGTCCAACAGAAGTCTGACTTCAAACAGTACTTTATAGAAATTGCAAAGGAAATGTATACCTTTTTGACTCTCAACTAATACAATGTAAATAGCGGAATTTTACAAGCAAAGAAATCAGAAATTACAAGGTTATTTCCTTCTAAGTCCTTAAAATTAATTAATTTTGAGAGGAGATTAATCTGGGAGTTTGCTTAATTATAACCCTTTAAAAGGGCTCCTTTTAAACCTTATTAAAAAGTAGAGCTCATTTCTAAGAATGGAAGTTCCCTCAGCAATGTCTAAGAGAAAACATCCTAAAGAGTAGAAAATTCAGAAAATGGTTCAGTGATAAAAATATTTTTTCTGTTAATGTTTTATATCATCCTGAATCTGTAAAATGACTTGGTTTTTTAAATGCAAAAATGAGAATGCCATTACAATCAAATATGCATGACAAGGAGTTAAATTATATGACGCTTTTTACTTTGAGACTTGACTTAAAATTGCTTTTCAGTGACAAAACAGATGAAGATGAAGTTGCCGATGTTCAATTGCTCTATTGGTAGGTGGTAACTCAATTCTGATTGCATACTTAGATCCATAAATACATTTTGTTTCATTTGCATTATCCAGTGTGGCTTAATTAAATTCCAAAAATAATCTACTTTCACATACTCATTTTAATTCAAGTTTGTGTATACATTGACTGAGCATTCTGTGTGCATTTAGCATATGCCACTGGGAAAAACTTGCTTAGTTCATGTAATTTCAATCAAATCAGGATCGAACTGATTCGTTGATTTCTTAAAGATAGGTAATTAACTGTCAACCAGTGACTTTACATTTAAATGAGTATCAACAGCAAAACAACCGATAGACCACAATACTACAAAATATTATTATACATGTACAAATTTCTAAACACCCTTCCCTGAAACGCAAGTTGGTTGCCCCCGTGCTGGCCATGGGTGAGATGGAGGTGGTGTCTGGGGATGCCTTCAGGGGCACCATGCTTCCAGGCCCAGGCAGAGCCCCCAGTGCCACTGGGCCACATCTGGCAGGTTCACACCAGCTCCACTGCTGCCCTGCTCCCCTTTTACCACACACACCACAAGCTTCCAAGCTTCTTTTCTCCTGTGCTTCTTTCTTTTCAAGCTGAGTCCTCTGTTTCAAAAGTCTCTGTAGCTCTTTAGCACTTAGTCCAGTTGATGGACAGTCACCCTGCTCTTATCAGTATCAGTATGGGTTGAATAGTTTGGATGTCCCACTCACCCACCCTGTTACTCTTACTTTCCTGCCTTACCAGCTGCTGTTATCCCAGCCATTTTGCCAGGGTTGGGCTATGCAGGCAACCCCAATAACAAGCTGTGCCCCTCAGATAAAAATTATTTTGAACAGCCCACCTGACAGAGATCAATTTTCAGCTAAAGCTGGCAGAAGTTGCCATGACTGCTATTTGCACACTGAGGCTGTAATGGTAACAGACCACAGAACTGAAGATTAAGGATTAAAAAGAAACTGCTTCTGGTACTTGGACAAAAATGAGAATGGAAACTGTCTGAGTTGTACACAAAGAAACAAGGAGAAGAAAGGGGGTTATTAAGAACGAGTGTTAAAGTATTTACCAATAAAACACCATTAGTGATTTTTTAAAAAATATGACTACTGCATAATGCTATTGTAATTGAGGGTGTTTTGTCCATCATCATAAGAGATAAAGACCATTTAATTTTTGAGCTGGAGACTAATGGTAATCTAAGAAGCCATGATTTTCAAGCACTTGCTTTCAATATGGTCAAAGAAAAAGAGAATCATAAAGAGTAATAAATATAATTAGTACTTCAAAGAGATGCATCTCTAAAAGCTAATGGATAATTACAATTTTTGAAAGACTGAAGGAAAAACTGAGGTAGAAAAGCATGGAATTAAGTGTACAGCCAGAAATTACTTATAAAGTCCACAATCACAAAACAGTAAAGATCTGGACATACTCCCTTGTCTGTAATTGTAAAGTGAATTACACTGTAAAGAAACATAATAGGTAGATATCCCTTCAGGTTAGCCAGCAATGCCATTCCCAATATCAGATGCCTCAGGCAAAGATTGATGGGGTAAGGTGGGGAACAAATACATTTATACCTTATACATTCCCTGGTGACTAGCTTGCTTGGTCCCCATAGCTAGAAGATTCAGCAGCAAATGCTCATCCGACTCAAGAGTAGAACTAGTAGATAGATTTCTATCCCCAGAGATGCATGCAAGCTGAGTGCAGGTAAGATGACTAGAAGTGATTTCTTAAGCGAGAGAGGAGTAAAATGATTCTCCCTTCTCAAGTGACAAAGAAAATGAAGACCTAGACCCCTCTCAGGGAGATCAGAGAATGAGAGTGGCTCAGAAAGCACTGTAGGAGGTTGCTCTTGCATGGTAGGAGTCTTTGCTACATATTTTAACAAAAGTAAATCTTTTGGGACATTATGTAAATTTATGCAATGCTGCCTGGGATGATGAGTAGACAGTCTGTATGAGAATGAAGTGGTGAGAAAGACCAATGAAGTCTATAACAGATGCTGAGCCACAGGTAGGTCGGAAGTGGTAGGAGAGGAACTACAACCCATGCAGGGGCACGGGGCAGAACCTTAATTTCAAATCAATGTCTTTAAGCCTGTATCTTTTCCCCACGACAGCATCCAGGAAACAGGAAATATGAAATATATAAAATACAGCTTGGAAGACTATAGGTTTTCTGAGGTTTTCAAAGCTTCTGTGAAAGAATTAGGAGACAAAAAGAAGAAAGTAATCTAATTTTTCATAGTAACAGGTGAAGAGAAGACACAAACCAAAATATGAATGACAGGTCGCTAGGAGGCTTGCTAGTGTGTGATCTGGGAACTATTACAGAATCATAAAATAACAATTATTTAGGTTGGAAAAAAACCTTAAGATTGAGCCCAACCATTAACCTAACACTACCAAGTACACCAGAACTTATTATCTTGGCAAATCTTCACACACAAAGAAATCCAACAGGGAATTCTATGATACACTCTGACTTACCTCAGTGAACAATAATGACCTGTAGCTTGGTTACATACGTGGCAGGGCTCTGGCAATGTTGGACCTCTATCTAATGTAACTCTGTGAAAGGAAGCAAATTACTTTGGGTGCAGGGCACCAGGTTTCCTAATGCTTTGTTCAAACAGGTCTGAAGCAAACCAGAAGTTTATGGTATTCCCTCAGTGTTAGACAAAGGATGTTATATATGTTTATGTAGCATATACACGGTGGTCATTTTTTGACTACATCCTATATGTGAAACAAATCAAACTGGAGCCTGTTATTTAATAGATAATAATATCTGTAAGCCTACATATATATATATTCATATATCTACCTCTTTCTCATCCCTGTGTTCAATCTAATCCATCCAGAATGGTCTAATAGCACAGTGAAATGACAAGCAGTACTAAGTACCTAGTATCAACCAGCTATTTTTGTCCCTCTACTATGTTAAATAAATGCTCTTTAATACTATTGGTAATGACTTCAAATCAGGGTAATGTTCAAATATGGTATGGAGTATTGCATTCTTCATTCTTAAAAAGAAGCTTAGTATAGTGATAAATATTTAGCAGACTGTAGAAAACTGCCTTCCAAAAAGGCAAAAATGCTGATGTGCTCCTGGTACATTGCAGCTATTAGAAACAGAAACTCTCATTTTGTACTCAGTTCTGAATTAAGAGAACATCAGGCGATGGAAGGTCATTGCTTCTCATAAGTATCACTCTCCCACTCAAGATGATGTTACTTCCAGATCTTCCAGCTTTTGCAATCATACATAAGACAGTGACAGGAACATTAAAAAAAAAGATGCTTTCCAGGGTCAGACCATCAAGACCAGTTTTTTGTCTCCAACAGTGATAATAGGAGAAGGTATACAGGGAAAATGCATGAGACTGGACGCTTTCTGTGTTCTATGTCCTTCATCAGCATCCACAATTATTGTTAGAGGCATAAGAGGTACATCTCTGCTCAGTGTTTTTAGTATTTATTTATGGAGCTGTTGTTCAGCTACTAGTCTTAAACCCTTTTTGAATTGACTGATACTCTGCCTCTACACAATCCCATGGCAGCAAATTGCAGAAGTTCACTATCTACTTCCTTTTAACTGTTTTAAACTGCCCACCTGCTAGTTTCATTGAACAGTTTATATTTGTACTGTAAGATTTAATGAATAACAGTTCTGCATTCAGTTTATTCACTGCTTCCACAATTGTGTAAATCTCAGTTATGAACCATCATCCCTCATCTTCTCCTCTCCAAACTGAAGAGCCAAACCCTTTTTGGTCTCTCTTCATAAGGCAGGTGCTCTATCCCCTTAATCATTTTAGGTGCCCTTCCACGTACTTTCTCTAACTCCACAATATTTTTCTTGAAACTGTGAGACCAGAACTGTACATAGTACCACGTGACATACAACACTAAAAAGTTTTCTTCTATAAAGATTGGCTACAGGAAAAAAAACAAAACAAAACCCAAAAACCAAAACAACAAAAACAAACAGAAAGGAAAAAATTTGGAAATTGTTAAAAATAAATGTACTTTTCAGTACTTCATTTTAAAATTTTTACTGTCATTTTTCGCTGTCTTTAGAAATAATTCAAAAAGGCTTTACTCTATGGTGATCACTTATACGGGAATTTCTGTAAGGCAGACCAAAGTCTCTTCATACTCAAAATCCCAGACCTTGTTTAATTGCTTATTATACAGAGATGGGATCATGTTAACATCTTTGACTTGCAGCATCCATTTACCGTACTGAAATTAACACATCCCACTCCAGAATGCCTGATGTGATGTTTATAAGAAAAAAAAAAAAAAAAGGAAGCAGTTGATTTCTCTTTCCTGAAACACCTCTTCCGAAATATGAAGATAGAGATTTAATGCCTTTTTGTGCTAATAAACTTTCATTAAGCTGTCCCAGTAAAAAAGCTGTCAGTTAATTTAGAAAATATGAAATTGCCCATTGGAGCTGTTCCTGTGCTCCACATTGTGTAATGTACCACTGAGACAAAGAGGAGAGACAGCAGTTCAGATCCATTAAATCAAACTTGGTTTGCATAGCCCTGAGGACTGTTCAGCCACTAGGCTGCAGGGTAAAAGAAGAAACCACACCTCCAGCAACTTATATATCAAATATTGAGGAATGGAAAGTATTTCATTAATTCAAACCAACTCCATTGATAGCTGTGAGTAGCATTTTTTGGCAAGTGAATTATTTTTTAATACCTCATTCAGCTCTAATGATTCCACTCTAGAAGGCTAAACTGCTGTGAAAAATGTGGTGAAATGTCTATCTCTTGATATCTTCCAAGTCAAACTAAAAACTTCACAATGAACTGAGATTTAGAAACGTTCCAGCTATATGCAGAGAGAAAGGCATGCCAGACCAATTGATTTCTTGGCTGCTTAGAGGGAGAAAGAGACAGGCTGAGGTAAAAGAAATGGGGAAAAAATGTAGAAGGAAGAAGGCTGGCATGGAAACAACAGAAAGATCTTTAGCACACTGCCTTGTAAAACCCGAAATACAGCCCAGGACTCCCTAGTATTATCCACATCCTTTTTGATTTAAGAAATAATTGTGAAAACTGGGGGTTAAATAGTCATATACTCCTGTACTATAGGGCCAAGTACCACTATAGTGGTCAATCCATATAATGTGTCAAAATTCACTATTTATATTATTCTAAAGAAAGCTTCACTTGCTGAAAAGCTTTTTTGGCTTTAAAGATACCTGCTAATGTTGTCCAGAAGAGCCAGTAAGGTTCTAGCTATCTTTGCTGCTCTAATACTATAGGGAATTGCCTTTAAAACTATGATGATAAAAGAATACCAAGTCAAACAGTCTGAGGCTAAGAAATGCAACAGCTTGATTTGGCCATGCAGTGTTAATCTGCTTGTATGCGTATTTTTACAGTCTCTGAGTACATGACTAACTTCCACACAGGACCTTTGCCTGCCCATTCCATGAGCAGTATCGAACTCTTGCACTGACTTAGTGACTTTGAATATTTGCCTCCTTCTAGCATCTCATATGAAATTAAATTACAAACTATAAAAGAATTCTGATCTGCATCTATTTTAAACCCCATTTGAGAGAAAAATTTTCAAGTCTCTAGGTGGTTTTAACATTTTAAAGAATAATTATAAACATTTAGAAGATTATATTCATATATTCTTGGGACAAAATTTTAAAACCGTTACTAGCTATTACTAAAATATCTAATTCAGAGGCAGATCCAGCTTCAGCCTACACAGAAGGCTACATAGTCACTGATACAGCTGTACCATGTGCTCGCTACTGCAACATGTGGTCCTACTGATTAAAATTCTTCTATTTTTCACCCCAGTAAATTTTATTAGAATAAAAGCATGAGATCAATTTCTGATTAAAGTCTTAGGTGAACACACTGTAACAGAAAAACTGCATAAACAATAGCATATGGAAATGTAAGCTTTTACAAATGAAATTTTAAATTCTGAAAGTATCTAAACCAGCTAATTAAAAATAAACATTTCTATAACATGATTAGCATCAACTAAAATGCTTCAAAATTATAACTTTTGCTTGTGATATTTAATTTACATGCAGGCAAAATTGAGAAAAGTCATGTTTTTGAGAAAAGAAGTGAACTTTCATATTAAAGTTTGACATTTTACCATTAGAATACTCTTTCACTTCCACAGTCATCTGCCTGGCTACTGTATTTGCGGTGATTCAGCATACTGGTAAAGCTGAGTGAATACAGTCAGAAACATCTGCTAGACAATGTGATGAAGATTGATCGTAGAAAGAAAGACTAAAGTAAGCTAAGAAAGTCAGAAAACACTAAACAAGTGTCAATGAAAGAAATACTAAACAGGAAGGGTTTATTTTCTTCCTTCTAATGGGCAACGTACAATGTAAAATATATGCTGAATTAGTTTTCAGGGACAAATAGTAGCAGTTAGTAACATGAAAACTGTGAGTCTTCCATTTAACCCTTTCAGAGTTTGTATTTTCATGAACTGTTAATAACATTACTTATTTAACATTTGATTCTTCAAGGTGCTAGGCACTACGATCACTTGCATGCATAGGTAATTTTAAGCATGTGAGCAGCCCACATGAAACCATCATCATGGTTTTCATGAGCATGTGATGAATCACATCGAATCCAGACAATGATGTTCAGAACCCTGTACAATCAAGTTAAGGGCTTTTCATGAAGTAAAAAGACAATGAAGACACCCTGAAGAGTTTACAACTATCAGTTTAAGGAATATTAATGTTTTTATTCTAACCATTTCCATGAATGTCTGTGAGCACATTTTCTTCAATATATCTTCATCTACTTTTACTAATTCTTTGGTTATTCTAGTGCTGTTATATATCTGACTTGCTCTATTTTTTTATAGACCCATAAAGAAAGGCAGTTGGGTCTTGTGGGAGTGGGGGGAGAGAAGGGGGAGCAGAGGAGAAGAGGGGATGGTGGTGATAAAATGTAATTCCTCTGAACACCTGCTGAGTTTAATTGCACTACAGCTGGTGCTGATTGTAAGTGGGTAAGGGAGGAGTAAGGGGGGGTTACTGACTGATTGGCTGTCGTTACATCCAGTTTTATTGTCTTTTTTTCCCCTTTCAGTATTATTCTTACAAGTTAAAAGAGACTCTGAGTCTGAGGGATTAGGGACCTAAACCAAAGAGGAATCTTATGATCTGTGAGCAGAATAAGATGTGGTGTTTCCTGGATGAAGACATCTGAAGAGAGCATATGTGAACCTCAAGAGCAAGACTGATGATCCCAACAGACAAATTGCCACAGTATGCAGCATTCACTAGAATGAAAGGTTTATAGGTGAGATATTTAAAGAGGTCACCACGCCCAGAGCATGTGGGTCTGCAATGAAATAGAAGACAGTGCTTGAGATGAAGGAGCTGTGGTCATTCAAAAGGGATAGCAAACCATGCAGAGAAATTTTCAAGCAGGTTCTCATTCTGCAAGAACTTAAAGATAACAAAGTATGGTGGATTTAAAAAGTATAGCATCAAGGCACTGTGGAACAAACCCCTGTTCACAAAACTGACAGAAATGGGCACTGAAAAATGGACTGCTGTAATCTGATAATTGCTGGGGACAAGCTGCTTAAATATAAAGAAGTATGATGCACATAGTTGTGATTTAAAGATTTTACTTCAGAATACAACAAAAGAGGTGACAGAACACTACAGCTGGTAACTCCCTTGGAAAACAAAACAAAGACTCCCCCCAAAAAAACCATATCCAAATTTTTTATTAGTTTGTAAGCAATTGCAAAGGTAAAAATGAGATCTAAAGTAGCAGAAAAACAGATTGAGAGGTGTGCTTCAAAATTCTGTGGAATTTGTACAGAGCATGAATGCTAATAGTCATGGTAAATAATCTTTGTAAAATATTAGGGCGTTATAATTCAGTGCTAAAAGATGTGGGAGGGAAAATTTGCTTTAAATTTGGAACTCAAAAATGCAGGATTTTTCATTTTCAGAACTATAGTAGGCAAAACATTAGTTAAGCATATCAGTTCAATTTTTATATATTGAATTACTTCATATATGTTTTTCACTACCTGAATAATAAACTGGTTATGCTTCAAATAAATCCTTTTCAGGAAATGTTTACCCAAATAAAAACTCTGTAGATTATTTAACTGTGTATTAAGTGGAATATGGCCTTAATTATAAGTGCCTATGAAATAGTATGAACATTCAAGCTGGGAAGATGCAAAAGTTTGTGTTATATCACAATAAGAAAGCATATTGACATACAATACTGCTAATTAATGACAGAATAAAAAAGGGCACAGGAAAAAGATGGGGTAATGTTTACCTGGATTAGAGCTACAAACAATACCTACAATCCTGGAAGAATAGTGACCTAGAGCTGGCTTTCTCACCGCTGGATAAATTTACACACAGAAGAGGAAGACCTTTGCTTCCTGCTAAGCAGCCAGAAAAGACAGAGAGGAAGGAACTACTTAGCTGTTACATTTTGCTCTCTAAACTTCATCCTATCTGGTACTTCAATATCTAGCTGACCTTCATAACAATGTTAGTCTTTCTCCATATGTCACCATGTATCCAGCTGTATTTTTAGCAATCTCAGATCTCATTGGTGTTACGAAACCTTTGCAGTGTTTCCTTCTGATTTGCCTCACAAATGTTTACAGAAATGAGTTAATTCACCAAAGCAGTCTGAAGACATTCTCTCAAAAATTACTTTACATAGGATGGGATCTCAGGAACTTAACTCTAGTTTCACATACATGTATATGTAGACGCATATAACACTGTTAATTAAAAAGCTAACACAGTTTATTGCTGACCCCATCATAGTATTCCTTGTTTTCATATTTATATCCTGATTACAAGGCAGACAAGAGACATACAAAATGCAAAATTTTCTTATCAAGTAATGCTAATTTTAATTCAAATTTTTAAAAAGTATATATGCTTAATTAACAGATTAAAGTTATTGAACAATTTCTAGCTCCATCTTCATGAAGGTTACCATCCCAAATGTTACGTCTCTGCTCTGATAATAAAACAATTAGCTTAATTTTTAATTAATTAGATTTCTTTCTTAAAATGTAATATTATTGTTGAGGTTATTAGATTAAATGTTGCAGGTGCTGCCACTTATTTTCGTTTTGAATTTTGCAATTTCTTAACCTGCAGACTGACTGATTACTTTCTTTCTCCATTTCGTGTTCATGTTCAGCTAGGAACAGTCCAAATTTTTATATACATAATAGCAAATGAAAATGTTTCATTTCTTGAGTTTTTACCTTTCTCAGATTATCAATCTTGGATGAATGTGGACACTGAACAAAAGGTTCAGAGTTTTTTGTCCAATTATATGACTCACAAGCATGTGAGCTTCTTGTTCAGACTCTTAACATAGATTCTGTTTATCTTTTCTCTTTCCATGATCAGTATAATTATAAGCCCTTTAGGCATCGCTCCCCACTTAATCTCATTTTCAAGACACAATAGATCCTAGCACCACTAGTCCACAACACAAAGGAAAACTTTCTTCTTTTCATTACACAGCACTTCTTACTTGCTCTGTGCAAAAAATAACTCAGTAAAACAAAAGAACACTAAGGAGCACTATTTCAAGGAAGGTCTGATAAACCCTTTTTTTAATATTGACAAAAAATTTTCTAGGAGCTCAATATGTATTTTAAATGTTAAATGAACCAAAAATTCAGGCTTAATGACTGTCTGTGATGCACTTTGGCAAAACAGTCGTAAGTACTTGGGGAAGAGCATTTCATTTGCAAGTTCAGGAGTCTTATACCAGTGTTTTATAAGCCTTAAGGGACAGAGGTTGCACAATTTTTCTAAGCAAGATGTTTCACTTCTGGACTTCACAGAATCCTAGAATCACAGAATAATAGAATCATAGATTTTTTGGGGTTGGAAGGGACTTTAAAGGTCATCTAGTTTCAATCCCCCAGCCATAGGCAGGGACATCTTTCACTAGACCAAGTTGCTCAAAACCCCATCCAATCTGACCTTCCAGGGAGGGGGCATCCATAAATTCTCTGGACAACCTGTTCCAGTGTCTCACTACCCTCATCATAAAGAGTTTATTCCTTATATCTAACATAAATATACCCTTTTTTAATATAAAACTGTTACATCTTGTCCTATTGCTACAGACCCTGGTAAAATGCATCTTACCATCTTTCTTATAAGTCCCCTTTAAATATTAAAAGGTCACAATAATGTTTCTCCAGAGCCTTCTCTTCTCCAAGCTAAGCATCAATAGTCTCAGCCTTTCTTCATAGGAGAGGTGTGCCAGCTCTCTGATAATTTTCGTGGCCCTCCTCTGGACCAGCTTTAACAGGTCCATCTCACTCTTATAAGGGGGACCCCACAACTAGATGTAGTACTCTAGGTGGGATCTCACAAAAGCAGAGTAGGGGGGAAGAATTATCTCCCTTGACCTACTGGCCACGCTTCTTTTTGTGCAGCCCAGAGTATGATTGGCTTTCTGGGCTGCAAGTGCACACTACTGGCTCTTGTCCAGATTTTCATCCATCAGTATCACCAGGTCCTTCTCTGCAGGGCTGTTATCAATCAATTCATCTCCCAGCTTGTACTGATATTGGTGAATGTCCCGATTCAGGTGCAGGACCTTGCACTTGACATTGTTGAACTTGCCTTGTTGCACATGGCCCTGTCCTCACAGGGTAAAAGTTTCTCCTTATATCAAATCCTCTATATCTCTTTTTTTCTTATACTCCTGCCATTCATCACTGTAAAGAGCTTGGGTCTGTCTTCTTGATGGTCTTGTCATAGGTATTGGACAGAGTGTATGTGTGTGCTGCTGTAGTGGGGGGGGGCTGTTACTAGATGCCTCCAAAGCATCTACTACTCTCCCCTTGTTCACAAATTCAGACATTTTAACATGGAAGAAGATCAGGTAGATCAGGAACAAATTACCTTTGCCAATCCATGTTGACTCTTCCTAGTCTCCTTCTTCCTTTGTGTACCCAGAAATATGTTACAAGAGGACTTGCTCCATGATTTTCCCAGGGATTGAAGTGAGGTTGAAACAGCCTGTTTCAACCTTTTGTGTCCACTGTTGCTAAATCACCCACCTCATTCAGTAATGGACCCATATTCTCCTTGTTCAGCCTTTTACAATTAACATAGTATTAGAAGCTTTTCTTGTTGCCCATGATTTCTCTCACAATTCTGAACTCCAGTTGAGTTTTGACTTTCTTGACACCATCCCTACATTCCCTGGGCAGTGTTTTTAGACTCTACCTTCATATCCCATCCCTGTTTCCAGCTTTCTTGAGCTCCTTTTACCGTTCAGAGCTGCCTTCAATAGGATGGTGCCTACCAATTCTCTGCATAAGATGAAGCTTTGTAATAGCAAACATCTAACTGTTGAGGGTATAAATGCCATAGATTGTCAGCTATGAGGCCTGTAACTTTAAAATATGCACTGCTTAATTTAAAATTATTATGTTATAAATGTGTGTATGCAATGAAATTTAACAACACAAATATTACTTAGAGCTATTATTTTTTACACAAGCAAGGCAGAATTAACCCTCTCACACAGAGACATTTATGATGGAGATACATAAATCTGAGTCATTCACATTCTTTGTATAGTCAGTGAAGAAAAGTAAATATCCCTGCAAGGCAAATTGGTAGTCTAAAGGAGGCAGCCAAAATAATCCAGAAACACCTCCTGTAGTATCACTCAATTATTCTGTTTGAATCTCAAATCTTATTCTGTTTGAATTAAATAACTCTGATGTAGACATACACTTGGTGAGATGAACCTTCCTAAAAGGTTATACACCTTTATAAAAACAAGAAAAAATCTGTTTTGTAAGAAATTATTTGTAAATATGCTCCATACACATTTCCTCTCAATCAGGACTCTGTTTATCTGAAACTACTGCAAACTCTTTTTAATGGTTTCTTCTTTTCACTGCATTTGCTTGTGATATACAACTGCAGTTTCCTTCCTTAAGTAATTTTTTTTGCAGAAGTTTCTATCTGAAATTTAACTAGGCATTAACTGGACCACAGGTTATGTTATTATTTTTATTGCTAATCTATTTTTAAAATGTTACTGACATAAAAGCAGCAAAATAATTAATTTATAGCAACCATCCTTAACAGTATCCATTAAACTCTTTAAAAGGTCTTTACTTTTCAGAAAAGACTGGAAATGTATTTTTCCTTCTTGAATTACCTTGATGTAGAAAAGGCACCAGTGGGAACTGGCAACTCTTGGTTTGTTTGGGGGATTTGAGTTATTTTTAGCAAGGAGAATTTTCCAAGCATAGGAGAACCGGAAATAGAGTCTAATGAAATCTCAAGCCTCAGCGTAGGCTAATGATACTTGAAAATGACATGGTTATATCTCACCAGGATAGCACTGGGCTTAGCCTAAATGTCAGACGTTTGACAGGCAGGTATCATAAAGATACATCTCAGTCACCTCCAGTGAAAGAATAAGTGATGAGCATTGTCAAGAATGTCCTTCATCTTTCCTTGGCAATTAAAGCAAACAGGAGGCCCAATGTCTGCTCTGCTGTTCCTCACTTTCTCCTGTCTACTGTCTAAGCACTTGCTGTTCCATTCTCCTGCTCAATAAAATGGGAAAGATAAAAAAGGAAGAAGAAAATAGTTAAGTCTTCATTGCAGTGGTACTGACCCACTGTTTGGCATAGAAAGGGAAAAATAAAATGGTTAAATTCCAGAGTGCTTATAATCTTGTAATTTTTCATTGTTCCACTCATGCTGAAAGCTTAGGAACTTTGTAACCTGACACTGGCAACAAAGCTGGTTCTGGTTCATAGCCTAAACCTCACCATCTTTTCTACCCTAAGTTGTTGAGGTGCATAAGCAGTAATGGATAATCAGCAGTAAGGCTGATATCAGACAGAAGAGTAGGTTTAAAAACATGCTAATTTCACATGGGAAGGAAACAAGACTGGGGAAGAGAAGTAACCAAAAGGAATAAAGGCTAAGAAAAGGCACAGAAATGAGAACTGCCACAGAGAGGTGAGAATACCAGTCAGCTGTCTGAATCAACCACCAGCTTGTTTCAATCATCAGTCTCCCAGTGAGAGCTTGTGTGCCTGGAGCTGTGTGAAATCAGAGGCACATTGCCAGGATGGCAAGAAACCGCCTCCGTGCAGACTCCTACCTCAGTTGAATGTTCCCTCCTCTTGTTGTGTTACAAAGGAATAGGTAGCTATGATAGTGGATTAGTGCCAAAGTCAAGGTGTATGCATCACCCTAGCAAACTGTGATTCATTATAGCCGGAAGCAGGACGCACAGTAAATGAGCAGCATTATTTCTGGCCAGAGCTACTCACTGGCTCATAATGAGAACAGCACCCTAGGGGAACTCAGCTGCTTTGATTTTCCAGGTCTGCACCAGCCTGATTCCTTCCCACCCTGCTAACTATGGGCAGAGAAAAGATGATTCTTGCTCCCATGACTTCATGCTTGATTTAACCCACAAACCAAAGTGCCCCAAGGTGCTCCAAGTTTGGGTTACTAACTGTTCTTGCAATTACACATAATGTGTTCCAGTGCTTCGGTTTCCTCAATGCTAGGGAAAGGAAACCTCCACAGAGCCCATCTGCTTGATCAAGCAAGCCTGTCATGTAGGCAAACATGATCTCACATAAACTCAAACAAGGCACATAACCCTGCAGACACACAAGCCTTAGAGTAAGAGGAATGCAAACAGATTCCTGCCTGCCATTTTATCTTCACAGGAAACGTTCCCCAGTATAGAACCCTGCCAGCAAACAGGAAAATGTAGTTGCTTTACAACAGGTAGTCAAAGCCTGAAAGCATCATCAGAGTCCCAGCGGCTTAAACTGCTGTGACAGTCTCTCCAGTTCTATTACCCACATTTCAGACACATTTCCTGTTTCTTTTCAAATGCATAAGAGAAAACAATGGTCAATTAAAAGTGAGTAGATCTTACGTGCATCTGACCATCAGTTAATTTCAGGTGATCAAACACTGTAGCTGTTTTGTAGTTACTCAGGTAATAGTTTGTTTTTCTTCTATGATTCTTAAGGGTTAACTAGTCATGTTAGCAAATGATAAATAGCAACAATTCAAATTTTTAATTATATTATCCACGTCAACTAGTCTTTGATCATCAATGAAAACACTTAGCAGTTACCAAAAATTCTCGGAGCACATTTTCCCAGAATAGCCTACTTTAAAGCTAGGTGTTCCATTAACATTCACTAGGTCTGGAGTTCAATGATAACTGTACTCTGCAGCCTGAGAAGGAGAGAGGATAGAAAAAAAAAAAAGAGACATGGCATATCCCATTCAGTTGGAGACACCGTATTTGCAAACCCATGAATACATACTAAGGGTTTACAATCCCATGACAATAACAAGCCTTGGTTTACTCTTGCTGTTCAGCATCTTTGTGGATATGCCATGTGAATATGCCCATACCAAAATAGTTACAGAAAACTAACAGCTCTCAGGGCTTGCTTGCTTCTGTAGTTACAGTCATTCAAGATAAATCTGATGGTGGTTAGTTGCTTTGTAAATATGAAATTAATTCTGGATAGGTTTCTGTTAAACTTACTTTCCTCATACTGTAGTTCTTACAGTGCTGCTGGGCATTTCACATTTACTGTACAGCTTCATACCATAATCTTTTCCAGATTTTGATTCAAAAAGTCTTGAACATTGAATACTCCAGAGCAAATGCTCCTCACTTGCTGGATGAATGCTTTTGTTACCACTGAGCATTTCACCAGCTGCCCATTGATGACCAATGGCCTCCTGTTCCTGACCATGTCACCTGATGGGTTAATGAGAATTCTCTGCTGTTAATCCTACAGATTTCACAATCACACATAGTGATATAGCTGAAGACTTCCAGTGAGGTATGTATATTTTTTCTTGCAGTGTTGCTGAGATACAAAATATTTGTGATACCGTTTGTATTCTTTAAAATAACCTGTAATTTCCTTCTAGAGAAGAGGATGTTAGAGTAATTTTGGGATTTGGGGTAGTTTGATCCTGAAAGTTTAAAAACCCCACTGGAAAGGATTCTTGGACACAAAAATTACTTGCTATTTACAGAACTCAGGATACTAAAATATGAAAAGTGTTTGTGGATTGAGTGCAAAATTAGGACTGATTACTCTTTAAGTCTTTTCAGCCTCTGAAGAATCCACACTTGGATTCTTGGGTATTAATGGAATAATATGTAAAAACCATAAGAATTATAAGTAAACAAAAATTAACAGAGACTGTACAGAACTGTAAATGTAAAACTGGAACTGTAGTTGAATCTACACACAAATATACACAATGTGGGGAGTAGAGGCATGAACATGCATCCATCAGACAACTACAATTATCAGTAAACCACCTGTGTTTTTGCATTAGTCACACAGATAAAAGAATACCTATTTCTTAGGAGTAAGTATTCTAAATTTGTATCTTTAAAGTAAACCATACTCAGAGGAAAGAATGTAATAACTTGAATTGTAATAAGAGGACAGAAAGGAATCATATAAGGCTCCCTATTTAACATATAAATAAATAAAACCCTTCAAAAAACCAAGATATGGTGTGGAAATAATGTTTCCACAAAGTAGGGATGCTTATTTTTCTTGACATGCTTAAAATATATAAACAGGAATAAACAAAGACTGTTATGTTGTGAAATGATGTCCAGGGAATCATGTTTGGTAAATAAACTGGGGGGGGGGGGGGGGGGGGCTAAAGCGAAATTCCACATCTCTTCAGTGACATATGCAGGCAAGTGGTAGAACAGAGGACTTGTTCCCAGGAAGTCATCAACTTCATGCTGGGGATGCAATTAACTCATGAGTTCCCAGTAACTGTGTTTGAGGTTTGGTTGTGTTTTCATATTATGATATCAACACAACTTTGAAAAGAATTTAGGAGATTTCCATACTACTGCATTGTCTTTGTTTGTGCTCAAGTACAATGCATATTTCCTGAAGAGATTATTATCTGTAAGAAATACCACCTCAAAGGCATCAAGCATGTTTAAAAAGCCCTTCAGATGTACAGTTTCCTTAATTAGTTATTCACCAACGCGTAACTAGAGAAGATGTATGGGAACAATAAAATAAATTATTCAAGCTTTTTCTAAGATTTCCATCTCAACAGATTTTCAGCGCTAGGGCTTGTAACATTTCAGCATCAATGGAGGAAGGGGTGAGAGTTTCTGTTGCACAATAATAATCATAGCCTGTGACAAAGCCAGGAGGGAAAAAAAGAACAAGGATTCTGATAATCTTCTGTTATGACGAACATACTACACAAATTGATAAGCATGCCAATAGCCTATCTCATCATGCTGATATATTAACTGGCACACAAAAGGAAGTTTAAAATACCTTGTGTATGCAGATTTTAAAAAAGGAAAGCTCTTGATTCATACTGATTCCAGGCAATCAGTTCAAGACTTTTTTTGCTGCTTGAAAAAAAGGCTGCCAGAAGTTACCTCTCTAAATGTAATAAACAGAACACATACTACATCCACTGCTGAGAGGCTATTCAAGGACATCCTGAAAAACAACAGTTGGTGCAGGTAAGAAACAAAAATTATTCAACAGATTTTTTAACTCATAAAAAGAAAATATTGAGATTTCACTTCAATACACTTTACAGGGCTTTCACAGAGACAGCACTGAGAATAAAGGACAATTTGAGAAAGACATACCAAGACCCAACAGTGGGAAGCTGAAAACAAGCAACTTCACGTTAAAAGGAGGGTACGTTTTTTAATACTACAATGGCACTTACTCAGTGAAATAAGCTAACAGTAGAAACTGTATATCTGTTCAGCTCTTCAAGACTGCAGGCCTTTCTGGAAAAATATGTTTCTGCAAATAGAAGTTATTGGGTCAATGACACAAATAACTGGGTGAAATTCTATGGCCTATGCTACAAAGGAAGTCAGACTAAGTGATTGAATAGTCCCTTCTGAACTTGTTTGTCTACAAAAAATATGCATCTGAATATGTAATTTATACAATAGGGGCTCACATGTGACACTTTTAACTGAAGGAGTTCCACAATAAAACTGTTCCACTATCTCCACTTCATCTAGCCAAGTAAGTGTTGGACATAACTTCATTACTAATTTATTTAGTAGCTGGTTTTGCCTCTTTTACTTATGTTGAAAATAGACAGTCTTTCAGAGTATGTGAAGGGCTTTATATGCCCGATACCTCTATTGCCAGATTTTTTTTTAAATAAGTTATAAATGATTTTAAATAAGTCATAAATGTTAACTTTTCTGCATTTTTATGTATTAATCACATATCAACACTTTAAACATTTTAACAATGGAAGTCTTCAATGTAGAACTTCTGAAGTAGAGTTGTATATACATTTTATGACATGCCTCTAAAAATACGTAGGCTTGACAAGTTGAGCACTGTCAGCAGGGAATACTTGATGACTTGGTCCAGACTGTGGCCTCAGAGCTGAACTTCTCAATTTCCTTTCTCCCCTATTAGTAGAGTTTTTTAAACAGTACAGAAAAAGTGACTAAATAAACATATATTTCAGGTTTAAATGTTTATAATTTTCCATTTTATCATATTTTATGGGATGATTTTTTATATTTTATTTCTTCTTCTTTGTCATATTTTCCTCTCTCATAACCACTCCAGTTAGTTATTTTCTATTTATTTTCTTTTCCTTAGGTCTCAAACTCTCTGTTGGTTTTTACCCTGGCAACATGCCCTAACCCTTATGATCTTTTTAAATAAATGGAGATGTTAAGGTCCTGTCAGGTTTCTGTATACTCACTAAAAAAATTCTAGAACTTGGTTTTGAAAGAAACATAGGTGGAAGTTTCAAAGTGAAGTCTTCTCCTGGTGAAATTTATTAGATTTTTTAAATTTCTTTTGGGTACCTTTATTTTACCTTTATTTTCTTAATATGTATCTTCATTTCAGTGATGGTTCTTCATAAGAGAGGTATGAACAGTACACCTGCTTTTTCTTGTTTAGTTGCTAGAAGAAAAGGGTCTTGGTCTATGCATAGGTTACCTAGGGGACATCTCCATTTAAAAAGCAATACCCTACAGGAATAAATTCGGGTTCCCTTCAAAGTATTATTGAATGTTTTATACCTAGTGCATATCATTTCCTTTTCTTTGCCATATAGCCTATTAGACTGTTTTCAAACAAAATGTTCATTCCATGCTTTATTATCTTCATGTACAGTTCTCATCCTGATTAGTAGCTGTTCAACCTGGTTCTTATCAGTGCTTTTCTGTAATAGAAGAGACAACAGAAGTTTATGGACCTCTGTCCTAAGAGATTGTGTCTTCTTCCTAGCCTGATGCCCTATGTTCTCAAAATAAATAAATAAAGCACAAATTGAATCTTAACTGGATTATACATTTATGTTTTCTTATGAGTTCAGACCACTTACACTGAAGTTGTGGTCACTGAGAAATATTTAAGCACTCCACCTCTCATAACAGAATAGTTACCAATGAAAGTATAAGTATAATAGCATAATAGTATAGTTAATAAACCATCTTTAAGACCAAGATTTTTAGTTATCAATACCTAACTCTTTCACAAACTATTTCCTGCATCAAGGTCTCTTGCCAGGGTAATGAGATGCTCCATCATGAGGTTATATATAATTCTGTCAAAATAATCTTAGAAAGTATATAATTTTGAATCACTGTTGGAAGCAGAGACATGAGCAACTGCAAATGTGTTCTTCTAAACTGGGAATGTAATATAGAATTAAATGCAAATGACTACGTTAATGCAACATTATGATTGAGATATGACACAAACAAATGTCATTAAATTCCAAGTATGGTTCCCACAGCAACCATAATTCTGCTGCTTTGCACTTTCTGTACATATTATATTGTATTTCTATGCCATATACTGTGCAGTATTAACTTCACTGTATTTTCGTATATTCACATTGTGACTGAATGATGGTTGTTCTGGGAACCAAAACTGAGTTTCCTATTTTTGTTAATGTAAAATCTCCACGATAATGTTGCATTTATTTGTTTTTTCTATGTTTAATTTCCTTTGGTTTTGCTGTTTTGTTGTTTTCTGGGGTTTTTGTTTTGTTTTTATTTTTAAGAATATAGTGTATTATTTCATTGTATCTGGCCTGGCTAAGAGTCACTATTTTCCAGATAAGTATATATTTGAGCTACAATCAATCAGTCATGAATATGTTTAAATTAATTTTATTTCACTAGATTTTCATCAACTTGAGTTATTTTGCACTTTTGGACTTTTCCTTGCCAATTTCACAGCTTGAGCCTTAGTTTCAAACCAAGAAGACAGAGGTCTTGGGCGGGGGGAGGGGGGAAGAAAGAAAGAAGAATGTCATCTGTTGGGTCTCTATTTCCACCATGTTAACCTACATATAAGGAAAGATCAGCAGGAACTCAGTAGGCTACCTACTGAGGCCATGACACCAATTTAAATTTGACAGGTTCATTAAGGTGCAAATTTTGGACTGAGTGCCTAATTAATATTCACACATTCAAATGAATAACAGCTTAAGAGAACAAGAAATTTCTTGCATTGGCCAGCTTCTTTATTTTTATAAATTTGTTTTAATATATGTATGTCCATCTATACATAAACCCAAGAGAGAATCTAACCATAGCACACATTACATTCAGTACTTGCTAATACCAAATTAGAATTCACACACTAGTATGAGAAGACTCAACAGGAAAACAGACCAGCAGTTTTAAACAGAGGCTTTTTTTCAGAAGATTCCTGTTAAAATACAGACTTCTAGCATCATGAGAAAGAAGCAATAGAAATAATTTTTGGAATTCCAGGGAAGACACATACACGAAGTCCTTTAAAAGATGGGGGGGGGGGGGGGGGGGGGGGGGGGGGGAAGGGGACTACTGTCATTTCTACTTTTTTAAACCTTTAGGTTTTCCAGATAACACAGGGATTGACAATTCATGAAACGTGTTGGGTTTTTTTTACTACTATCAAAATTTCGAATCACTAGCTTTTATTGGTATTTCTGTAAAATTGGGGCATGCTTATACTTGACATTTATTTCTTCATCAACTTTGAAACTGAATGTACCTCATCAAAATTAGAGGAAGGATTCTAAAATTTGTAAATGGCAGCTTTCAGTATTTTCTCCATGTATATACCTATTACATCTTGGTATGTAAGTAGCGTTAGGAAATTTTTCCTAAGATCTACTCATGAAGACTATAATTCTGTTTGATTTAATTTTGCTGAAATTTCTGGGATCCAAGCTCATGCTAATGTTCTTTTATAAGTAGAGGAGGACACACTGGACAATATTTGTCTTGGAGTCCTTGCTTAAAATATTCTGAAATGCTTGTTCCTTTTTTTCCATTTAATGGCTTACCTATGAAAAAAAGCTAGAGAGACAAAAAAGGTGTTTCACAAATGGTGTGAATTCCTTATTTATATTTGTCTAAGTAGGGAATCTAACTCAGTGTAAGGTATAAGTAGTGAATACATAGTAAAGTACAGGTAAACTAAATCACAAGGTTTTGAAGACTGTAGCAAGACATATATTTGAAAACAAATTACTGAGATATTATGAATGTCACTTTGGTTTATCCAATTCAAGACTCTGAGCATTGTTTTAATAATTCTGTTCGGAATAGCTTTTCAAGTCTAATAAAATTGCCTATGCTTTATTTCAAATTGTTGCCCATGGCAGACCTTGAACAATATTTCTAAAAGCAATGAATGAGATATATAATATGATTTAAATAAATAATTATGTTCAACTGAAAGCACACCTAACTTTCAGCACTAAAAACAGTGATAGATTCTTCTGAACTGATAGAATTATATTGCATGTTCTAACATCTTTGATTAAATACAGCAAGTGAGCTAAGATACTATAAAACATGCATTTGTTTTCTCCCTATGTAAATTTTCATTTGTGTTCCAAGACTGATGTCAGTCTATTATTATTCTTTATCTCGGGGTGGGCAGGGTGGGGGAGTGGGAGGTGGGGTGTTCTTTAATGAAGAGATGCTGCTCTTCTAACATTTACATATATTTGTTCTTGTCCTTTTCCTTTCGTTTTCTCTGTGCTTATACACTGAAGCACAACTGAAGTTAGCAAAAGGATTACCTACTCATAATGTGCAGAGTATTGGGACAGATCTAGCAACAGTTCTTGCCTAGAATTACAAGGTGGGGTTTTTTTGTCTAACAAATGGGAGAAATAAATTAATCTATATAGAAAAGGGAAATATATTCAGGACTTTCCAAATGACAGGTGAAACAGTAGCTTGCCAGCAATTTTTTCATTCAGTACAAAACTAACAACAAATCTTTAATTCTTACTTAACACCAGTAGCATTGGAATAAAAGGTTATATGACCAAAGAGCAAGCTCTGGTTACAAACAGAAATGCCTGTGGATTAAAGTTAAACCCTGTAACACTGAAATGTGTATCTGGTAGTACACATTTAACAACACAATTTCAATATACACCTTGAAAGATCAAGACTAAAACAGACTTCAGGATTTAATCATTATAAAGTAAATATAAAACAGAGATGTGCTGTCATGTTTGGATTTCATCAATATCAAATTGGAGCTGCAACAATTCAAACCTATACATCTGAATGCACTGTAGGATTTTAAAACATTACTTGAAGAAAACACAAAATACACTTTAAAAATGGGGAAAACATAGCATAGAAATTAATGCAATACAAATATGAAAAGGTAAAGTATATGTTGAAAGAGATATAGCATTTTGAAATCATTTAGTTCATGTAAATGAGATATTGGTGTCAATGAACATTTAAGAATGAATGAGCTGTTCAGGAGATTCAAACACAAATGCACCTTGAGCATTATAAAAGGTTTCAATTTTGCTATTTTCTAAACACAGAAAAATGTATTCCCCCAATTCAGAATATTGAATGTCTTATGAAAAGTGAAAGGTCATTTGTAACTGTCCAAAGGATTGATGGAGTTGAGATACCTCCTTGACCTTCACCCTGCACTCATAAAGAATAGTCTCAGATGACAGAGCATCAGGCAAGTTTTCAGAAAATGTCTTTTCTTATTTTATATTGCATAGCAGGCTTGTTACCTGATATTTTTCATAATTGTACGTCAAGATTTAATTACTGCTTGTCTTCCCTCATTAAAAGTAAACTGTCATCTAATACCACTCAGCTATGTTTGTGATTTGCACTAATTCAAGCATTGCTGTCTGCTTTTTGCCATTATTTTCCATCTCAGTTTCTACAATAATTGCTTTGGAGGCCTACACAAACAATGTCAAGGTCAAACCTTACAAATATAGAAATTATTTTCCAATTATTTATTGTCAGTTAAGGATGCACATTATAAAAAAACTGGTTCAGAAGAGTTTCTTTTTTTTTCTTTATATAATATTCTTCATGTAATGCAAGTGGGAATGCAAGCTTAACTTAAGATGTTAAAATGATAAACTTCAACCAAGACTTGTGAAAACACAAAGCATATCACATTTTAATCCTTCTACCACATTTTCAATCATGTAATATATTAGGGAAATTGTATACAAAATATACTATTAACCATACTGTGGAATAAAATAAAATTTACTCAAAAGTAAATCCTCTTGTTGTTATATTCTTTCATCCTACCAACACAGAGAGTCAAGGACATATAGTTTAACGGTCCACTTACCAAGAAACAAGAAGGCAAAGAATTCATTTATCAAGCTTGAGTATAAAGTGTCACTCTCCCTACTCCCTTGCAGAAAGCATGAGAGTGCCAGGCAGCAAAAGAGTAAAATGAGAAGAAAGGTGCAAAGAAACAAAAAACAAAAAACTTTGCTGAAGAGGATGGAGATATGTTGGAATAAAATAGATAATGACCAAAAAAAAAAAAGAAAAAGAAAGAGAGAGAGTGACTATTGTTCCTTTGCTAATTATTTTCTCACTCGTTATAGAGGTACTAAAATGGATATAGTACATTGTCTAAAAGCAAAAATTTCTTAATGTTCTTTTGGGGAACCGACGAAAATGTTCACTGAAAAGTCAGAGATTTAACTTTTACTTGACTTGTTATTTGCTCTATGAATGTAATTGAAAACTATTATACTGTTACCTAGCTGTAGAAGTAGTTTGGATCCACAGGAAGGGAAACAAGGACCATGGTAATCAGTTGTACTTGACTAAGCTTACTCTAATTTTTCAATTGCCAAATCCTTCACTATATCTCATTTCAAAATGCTGTCATAAAAAGATCTGTGAACATGTCATGTGATGGCACCTGTTTTCAGAGAATCCCAAAAACCCTGTGTAACTTTCTTGTATGTGGACTACACCATCACAAACTTTTTTTTTTTTCATGAAAAGCAGTTTTAGCATTTGGGTTTTGTTCCTTAATTTGTTAATTTTGCTGTATTTAGAGCAAATTACTATTGATTTTTAGACCATTCTTCCACATTGTGATAAACTTAGATTTAACGTCCTCTTTTCCCTCAAAAAACTCAAACCAATTTCTCCCATCTCAAATCCTTGACTATCAACCAATAAACACTGGTGGAGGACAGAATACTGAGGGTTATCTTGCAATTCAAGACAGGTTAATTCTGAATGGTTACTTCAGCAAAACTCACTCAAACATTTGTTGTTCTCAGAATATACAAACAAACAAACAAACAAAAAGACAAAAACAAGCCAACCAAATAAATAAATTAAAAAAAAGCATGTAGGATCCCCAAATTAATAAAGAAGCAGAAATTACTATAATGATTTGAAGTGGGGAGGAATAAAAATCTAAACCATCAGCAGTTTCTATACACATTCAATATGTTTCCACTAGCAGAAAGAGCATCTAGTATGGTCTTTATATGGTCTAGGAAAACTATTTGGATACGCAATGTCCAGGAGTCTAAACCAACATCACCTGTTATTACTGTACAGGTTCCCCAGCCCCTGTGTTTCTGACTGCAGAGGTATGCAGGTTTGGGGGTTTTTTTGTTTGTTTGTTTGGTTGGTTTTTTTGTCTGGGTTGGTTTTTTGGTTGTTTGTTTTTTTTTTTTGCAGGCATACTTTGTGCTTCCAGGAACTTAAGTAGCTTTATAATCAAGTCCCACATGATTTGTTATATGGGGTCCCAAATTAAAAACATTTGAAATATAAAACATGTTGGTTTACTATGTCTTTTTGGTCAGATGAGTGGAATCAGCTCAAGGTGACAAATCGGAGGTTTTTTTCCTCAGTCATGTATGGAAATGATGATTTTTTATTATCTATGGACAAATGCTTTGACTTAAAGAACAGCTGATTTTTTATTATCTTTTGTCATTGGCTATGAAATCACAGATAATACGTTTCATAGATTGCAATAATACCCTTGAGAAACTGTGTGCTATCTGTCAAACATGTAATTTTAAGGTCTAATAATATGTAATATGTTTACACTGGTTATTGAAGTGCAGCATAGATATTTACTGAAAAATACAGAAGTGTAGCATCTCAAAACTAACAGAATTTAATATATTTATCTAAATAGAAATATAAATGTAAAAAGGTATATTTATATAACATATGCAGCAAAATATGCTTCTGTAATGTAAGAAAACTGTGGAGATTGCCACTACTGTTAGATTTTAAGTACATACAATATTATCAGAAATTCCCTAAAACTTGTTAAAGACAAAGGAGGCCTTGGAGAGTCCTGTGCAGTGTAATCTATTGGAGAAATATTTAACCGGATAATATGTGTGGATCAGTGTATATGGAGAAGACTTGTAAGAAATAATTTTGTTCTTCTGGCTTTTCTGATCAACTTTGGTTCTTCCACATTTTATTTTTTTTTTTTTAGACAGGTCATGGATACCTAGAGGTATGAAAATGTACCTTTACAGAAGAACTGAATGTGACTGAATCCTTCCATTCCATGAAAGATTATAACAGGATCTAGTGTGAGATAATGACTTTTCTATTTTTTAAGGTACTAACAAATATAAAATTCATGTTTATATATTACTGTACCTTTTGATACACTACAAATATAAACAACACCAGGTAAAATTATAAACAACTAGCAGTTTTTAACTTCTTCTTACAGCTCTTTCTCTTTTTTTTACTATTATTTTGAATATGCCCAGTGTAGCCTTAACTATTAGAGAAGTACTTTTCCTTTGTTTTATTTGTCCTTCTAGTACTCATGAAAAGAGTTGGCTTGGGCTCCCCAGCAGTGTAGCTGCTGAATTTTGTTATCAAAAGAATGGGGCAGTATGGGAGGAGAGCGAGAATATGGTTCATTCTTGTGAAACAAAGAATATAGTAGAGAGGTAAGGGAGGGAGCTCTGGTGACTCAGAGTGAGTGGTGCTGTCAGGCAGGAGAAAGAAGCAGAGGCAACAATCTGCTGCTTCTGCATCCACTGTTCATTAGATGCTGTCCTCATTTCTGTAGACCTCAGTTATCCCTTAAGAGCATGTACCACCCACCTCAACTTACAATATGCTGACCTACGTAAACAGCATACCCATGGCCATTTTGCTATGCAAACTTTCGTTGCTCTATGCTTAAGGACAGTGCTTTACCTAGGCTTACAGAAGTTGGACAGCTATTCTAGAAATTACTATATGATTGCCTATTAAGATAAATGCAAGTTTAATGACTTTTTATTATCAACATCATGTAAGGATAATAACGAAATGTCCAAAATGTTTGCTTCGGACTCACAATCCATTTGAACTAGTAGAGGAAAAATTAATAGTATGTAACAATCTATCTCTTTTCAAGATTGCACTTATCATCTTGTTTTATTCCTAAACAGTCAAAAGTACATACGAATTTTTTAACTACATCTGCTGGCTATCTATCTTATAATGCAGATAATATACTTATTTAACTGGTTACGATTGCATTTGCATCATTTTTACACTGCAGTATCACCTGAATTTCAGTGTTGTCAATTTTTCAAAGTGTCTTGAAAAGCACCCCATAGTTTTACAGATGTCTTATAAGGATGCTTGATATAACACATCCTTATTACCTCATTTGTGGACTTTCCATACCTGACACACTAGCCATAAAAATAATTGCTTCTGTACTCCATTAACAAACATGATAGACTTTTTTTTTACTTTGACGTTAACCTTTACACATTTATTTCACTAATATATTTTAAGAGGAATTGTAACAGTAAGCAGTATCAGCTAACTGTGTAGCAGTGTTGGAAAACAATCACCACAAAAGTACATTAATCCTGTGCTGGAAGATTCATCTCTAGGTACAAGAGAGTAGCTCAGTTTCTTTGACCATTTATCTCTCTGAAATGATCAGCAAGAATGCCAATTAGAAGTACTATTTATCACTGTGGCTTAAATTGTGATGTTTATACCTTCCTAGCAGAAACTGGATTGAAAAAAAATTTCTTAAGATTGCTCACTTGTATTTATATCAAGATTAAAAGATTTGGTTAGCCATTTGGTTCACTTAGCTCAGAATCCTGCCTTCAGTATCAGTCTGCGTTGAATACTTCATAAATGTGTGCAGAAACATTTAAAGATACAGAAAATGGCAATGTTTCCATATAAATCTCAATGGAAGATTAAAATACTGCCTCATCCCACAAATGCAAACAGTATATATTTCATTCATATACAGTATAACAATGTAAGATGGAAAAGGTATAGATCCAAGCACATTTTACAATAGGTACTGTCATACACACTCTCATATGTAGGTAGTATCTCCCCAGATCAATATAGAACTATCTCCTCAGTTTCAGCAGTCTTTCTAAATCTTTCGGTAAAAGAAAGCACCAAATGACACCAAATAAACAAACTCATATTGTAACAGAGACTAAGATGGGCTTGGTAGCATAGCTAGTGGTGAACACAGACAGACTGACTTCTGAGAAAGCTTCCCGACATTCAAAAAGCTTAGGTGTGATGACATTCCTGTTTGGAAAGCCTCTAGGTTCAAACAGACCACGAGTGCAAGGAAAGTTTCAAAAAGCCAATTCATAAAAACGAGTTTAAATTATCTTATAAGAGACGGTAAGTTACAGTGTAGTGCCTTAATACTCACAGTGCAGAATGTAGATCAAACTGCAGAACACCACAAATGAACTTTAACGGAATGCAAGGTTATGATATATGATTGCTTCTTACAGAAATTCAGTAAGATTTTATAAAAATTTTTATAATGGGAATTTGTTACTATCAGGTGTTTAAGTACCTTATACCATTAAAGCCTATAGCACTTACGTATTTGCACAATTATGAGTATTTAGTCAAACAGCCAGTACAGCTTGTTACTACCAACCGCACTTATGGCCTAAGCAATACAAGACTAAAAGGCAGTGTAGGAGGTCTGTTTAGTACAGTTTAGTCCACATTGTCCTCTGTGTGTTAGTATCTGAATTTTATGTCAGCTTGTATAATTTATTTTCAATTTAAACTCAAACTGCATACTTGACACTACATTGGGAAAGTCTAAAAATACATTCCTTTGCTCTGTTAGGGTTTGCACTGGATTGCACCTGCAAGTGAGTATCAAGTAAAGCAAATTCCACAAGTTCTGCTCAACAAAGTTTTCTTCCACTGTATTTAACAGGATGAGGTTCAACTAAGTACCACCTTTAGGAAACTTCAGGTTCAGGTTAGTTTTTGCTGCTTGGTGATAGAAATATTCTTTGAGAACTAATTCATATAATTTAATTTACTTCAATTATCAGTACTGTGTTAAGATGATTGTCATTTAACTTGCAGTACATTTCATTTATATATTTAATGTATGTGAAACTTTAAACCAAGAGCCTAACAGCCTTCAAATTATGAGTTAAAATCAAATTATATGATCTTCTCTTCCACTGTGACTACATTTCCAACAGCTTCTCTGAAGTTGTTCTGAAATATTCTCTTGCAGTATTTCCTATTAGGCATCATACATCATCTACAGATTCATGTCTTCAACATAGCAACCTTTCAGGATTTCCCAGCTCCGGAATTTCAAGACTCTATAGCTCTATAGGTAGAAGACTACAAAAGGACTAAAAATAAAATGGGCACTTAAGCTTTTAAACCCCTTTCCAGCTTATGGAAACAGATAAGGGGAAAAAAAAAATCAAAAACCGTGCTGGGAAAAAAAAAAAGCCTTCACTAGGAAAAGTTAGCCCAATGTCTGCAAAAGAAGATCTGAATCAGCAAGCCACTAAGCCAATGAGAAATCCTCAAAGCCATGGACAAGACAGCAAGGGAACTGGAAGCCTGCTGATGGAAGGACCAGGCCAGGTTGGGGGCTTTTTTGGAAGTGCAGACAGAGATTTTAACTTCGAAGACTTGGTTGGAGTAAAGAGACACAGGGATTGGATCAAGCCCAGGAAACTGCTCTAAATTGAAGTGACTAATTGTTTAAGCAAATCAATGCCTTAACATAGTTAGACTTAAGCACTACACTGCCAGACACCCACTCTCAGTCAGTCAAGCTGACTGACATGAAGACAAGTAGGATGCAAAGAATTTTGTGAGAATACATGAGGAAGTATTCCAATTTCTTAGGTATTTGTATTAACCTATTTCTTAGGCTTTCCCCTCCGTTATACCATTCTGTGATTTCATCGCAAGGGTTGATTTTACTGTACTGTCTCAAATGTACTGACCTTTCTATTCCTTCTTACTAGTTAGTAACATCAGTAACTTCACAAGTGAAAACACATTATGTACTGAACTCAGAGAGAATTTATTTCAACATGCCAAGAAAAGAGATAGTTTGGGAGGAACTAGAATTATTTATTTCCCATAGATTTGTGCCTTGTGGCAGATAAACCGTGGTATCTAAGGTGCTACAGCCCCCTTCTTTTTCTTCATACTTAAGCACTATTTGCATGAAACCTGGAGGAGTGTGGCACTGAGATCCTATATTTGACTATTCCATCAAATTCCAATGAAATCGGTTAGCATCCAAGCAATACCAAGTCATTATTATCTAACCAGGGAAAGACTTTATACGGCATGAAAAGCTATGTACAAATTACATAGTACTACACATTTTAAAATTTCTCTGATAAATTATTAAAATACAAGTAATCTTTAATGATTGCTTAATTCTGTATCCATTCATGGTGGAACTGAAACTGTGAGGCTTACTGTCATATTCCACAATTCTGGCCTTCAGTTTTAAAATCTTTAACCATTTTTCTTATTTCTAAAGTTAGCTAGTAGTATGAAGTTAGCATATTCATCCAATAATCAAAAGAAAGTAAAATTCAAATCCTACATACATAACTAACTGACAAATACAGAATATACAGTATGGCAAGTATTTTTTTTTGAATGAGTTAATACTCATAGCTTTTGTAACCTGTCTTTTTCTTAATCAGGTACATGACTCCATAAACTTTCTTTGCTTTCAAAGGCAAACATAACTAATAATTTCTGTAAAGGTCTTGAGCCCTTCCAACATCTGGTTTTGGTTTACTATAAAAACTGTGTCTCTGATCTCATGTGTTGAACTACTGTATGTTTGCCACTGTCTATTTCCTGTGAAAAAATACACTGAACAATAATAGCTTTTGTTCCTAACCTTCCAGTCACTAGAGCAGCTGAACAAATAATTTCCATGCTTTCATTTGAAATAACTTATTCCATGTATATGTTTGTGTAGGATCATTTGGGTTATTGGATGTTTCATCATTTAAAAATCAAATATTAGAAATTTAAATTACTGAAAACTACATCTAATAGTTTCCTTATGCTTTTAGCAATTCCTTTGACAAAATTTCCTTCCAAAATATCTTCTACTCTACATATAGCTTTGTGTGTATGGAATGAAGTAGGGGAAAAAAAAAACCCACCACAAAAAAACCCCAAACAAACAAACAAAAAACTCCAAAACATCATGAAGAGGCATGTAAGCATCATAAAAAAACCCTACTCAATAAGTCACAGATGCCAACTTATAGCTCTGCTTAGATATAGATTTTTTTGGTATGTTAGCTACATAATGATTAGCACACTGTAAGATTAAATTGTCAAATTTAAATAGTGTTTTCTTCCTTAAATCATAAAGAACATGTATTTATATCTGTACACAGACACATACGCTTGAGTAGCTCCTTTACTGTTCATGCAAACTATCCGTTTCCCTTCAGAGTGCAGGAAAAGACCTGGCCCTTGCAACTGCTCAGGCTTGCAAATGTCCTTACCTTCCTCACTATTTTCTGCCCCTCCTCTCCCCAGTCCTTTCATTTGTACTGTGGAGATCCCTTCCTTTCTCTTCTTTTAAACAGAAACCTTTACAGTCATGATGCACTCTGTGTGCGTGCACTATATCGTGACCCATTTTGCTTCCAGGGTTATACCTTTTTATCAAGTCATGGATTCTTACAGTGCAGTTTTACGTAATTACTTTTTTTCGTATTGTTAATTTACTCAACACTGTCAGGTCCTGCTATGTCTTTGCCCTTTTTTCATTACAACTTTTTATTGAAACCAGTGCAAACTTGGCGTTGCACCCAAATCTTTAAAATTACGTTAAGTTCCCAGGTTAAGATCAGCTTACATTTTAGGTTTTCATAATTTTCAATGCCAGTTTTGGGTAGCTTCATCCCACCTCAAATCTGAAAAATATTTTTTTAAAACATTAAATTCATACTTATATTTCTAGGGTTTATGTACATTGCAATTATATAGTCCTATTTTTTATATATTTTATTTGCATTTAATACATAGGAATTACACTATTTCCCTTACTGGTTTCGATACATTTCACACTCTACATGTTACCTGTATTAAGAAAAAACCATAAATTTTCAAAATTTATATCATACACATAAAGATGTATGTTTTATTTGGAAGGTAAACATCATATTTCTATTTATTTACTACTTGATTAGGATTTTTCATGTCTCTAAATTGGGATATTGGCATACAGTCTATTAGGTATTTGGAATGTAGTTCACATTTAAAAAAAAATGTAAAGGAAATCTTTTTTTAAGACTATCTAAAAAAGGTTAATTTTTAAAAAACTTTGACTAGAGTTTATATTTTAGCTTTTAGTATAATAAAGGAATTTTAAATTAATATTAACATGAATAAGTAGACATGCATGTAACTGAAGTGATTCCCGCACCCCAAGACTCTATCATCTTAAAAATGTTATTCAATCAGAGAAACCACTAGTTTAACATTACTTGGCAATTCTAAGAAAAATTGTAATTTAAGGTGGAAGTAGTTGGAAAAATAATCCAAGCAGTTTCACAATGAAGCTTGCGTAGTTTTAGGGTGTATTTTAAGACACATCTGCAACATCAAGGAGTGATGCAGTAACTTAAGATATGCCTTTCAGGGTATTTTCCTAAAGTAAAGAAAATATAAAACAATACTTGAAAAATACCACTGTTCTTCTTTTTGCCTTGACTGAACATCGAAGATAGGTCTTTTATAAACTGTGTAGACACATTTCAGTCAAGTTTAGCTGAACAATTCCTTCTTGCCTGGCAAATTGACTGTGTGCTATCCTCACAAAGGACAACTTGAAAACACATTCAGTACTTGACTGATACCACAAAGGTCAAGGCTTATGCTATCATAAATTAAAAATAACACCTTTTTTTTCCCTCAAAGTTATTACGCTATTTGAAGGAGTCTACATATTTTTAGCATCTCACTCTACTCAGTAGGTAGTTTCAGAACTCAGCCTTTAAGATTTTCATAGCTGTTGTCTTTTCCCTGCAAACTGTGATGTAATAATCCAATCTTTAAACTTAATACATATTATTTCTTCACTGATATTGGAAAACAAAAAGCATGCATTGAAATTATTTCAGACCTTGAAATCTATACAAACAGCATATATAGGTTTTACAGTGGAATACAAACTGCACATAAATTATATTGTAAATACATAACACATTTTACCCAAGTCTACTTAAAGTTTAGTGTTTTTCTTATATCCAGTATATATATGAATGTATTCAGTACATGTAACCATAAAAATAGCAAAGATCTATTTTCCTGAGATGATATACTGTGGTGGGGTAACCTTATTGAACAGCTGAACTCCTATCCACTGCTCACTCACTCCCTCTCAGTGGAACAGGGGAGAAAACAGAAAAAAAAAAAAAAAAAAAAAAAAACCAGAAAAAAAAATATTGTAAAGATAAAGACAGGGAGATCACTTACCAATTACTGTCTCAGACAAAACAGGCTCAGCTTGGGGAAAATTAATTTATGGGAAATTAAAACAGATTTGGGTAGTGAGAAACAAAAAAGACAAACATGAAAACACCACTTTTCTGTCCACACTTTCCCAGGCTCAATTTGTTCCTTCATTGTCCACTCCATTATGTCCCCTGAGAAGTAACAGAATGTGAACAGAAGGTGGAGAGCTTTGGTCAGGACGTAACAGCTTCTCTCTACTCCTTGCTCCTCACACTTTTCCCCCACTTTAATGTGGGTCCTCTCCACAGGCTGCAGTCCTTCAAGAGAAAATCTGCATCTGCTCCAGTGTGGACTGCCTAGGCCACAGTGCCTTCAGGGAATATCCATCTGCTCCACTGTGGGGTCCTCCAAAAGTTGCAGTGTGGGTATCTGCGCCAGCACCTGGAACACCTACATCTCCTCCCTTCTTTCTTTTTCTTCTTTTTCTCCATCTCTGACCTTGATGTCCCCTTTATAATTTCTCTCTTCCCCTTTTGCCAGGGCAGTGGTTTTGCCCTTTCTTAAATACATTTTACTAGAAGCTCCACCAGCTTGGCCAACAGGCTCAGCTATGTCCTGCGGCGGGTCTGTTGAAGTTGGCTGGAATCCGCTGTGTCCAGCATGGGGCAGTCCCTGCAGCCTCCCTGCTGCCAACACCTTTATACCTATACCCAATACATATACAAAGGAATAAGAATTTCAGTGTTTACCTACCTCCTTCTGACAATGCAACAAAATATTTAAATATTCCAGGATGAAAGAAATTTTAACAGTGCCATATAGGAAATATTTTAATTTTAAAAAAATATTCCCTACATAAGATAGAAAAGATCTAAATTTTCTATACATGTTTCTATTTTTGGAAGGAGAATTATTTCACTCTAAACTATTGTGACAATAATATTCCCTCTGTTCCATCTGTTACAGTTATATTAGATGACAGCTGTTGAATTTGGGTTTTATCGTCACAACTGAGTAACTTTTACTTAAAGAAATTTTTTTTTGATTCAACATTTTAAGATATAGATAAATAATCCATAATATAAAAGAGGTTTTGGCATTCTTTAAAATACAGAAGCAACAACCTATGCCATTATTTTTAAAGAGATCCCACAAATACCTGCTCTTGTCTCAGTACTATTCAATAATATGAAAGAAGATAGTTCATGAAGTTCAGAAATGGCATAAAAATAGTGGAGTTGTAATCACAGTGGTATGATTAGCATGGCTGATTTAGTAGTGTGGGTGCACTTGAAAAAGGTGCACTTTAGTAACAGCCAAAGCTACAGGCAGCCAGACAGAATGCTGAAAGTGATCTCAAGCACAAGATGGGATACTGGAGAAGTTGCTTTCATTTTCTAACTTGTTTCTCAATTTTGTTCAGGAATGGAGGACAACTGCAAGAGAAAAACAAATATACCAGAAAAGTCAAGATAGTATAATAGTGTTTCAAGTAGTTTAAAACATAAAAATTAAAGTAATTTAGAAGATAAAATAATGTTTTCATGAATAGTAACTGAATTTCAAAGTATGATTCAGTACCTTTGCTACTGTAGAAAGGAGTAAGCCAAATGCCTGTCCTCTGAGGCACATTCTCATAGGAGAATCTTCAACAGAATAACTTGGCTCATATGTTTAAAGCAGAACTATAAGAATACCAAATATGTTGTTCAATTATCCTTGAGGACTTTGTGACTGAAATAATGGAACGAAACAAGGTGGAAGTAGAAGTCAAATTTATAGAAAATTCTTTGTAAGGGATTTAAAACAGTATCTTACAGAATCAAATGCTCCTTCCAAAAAGCCAACTAAGATTTTATATGCATATAAATAGTTATAAAAATATTTAAATTCTTCAGTATGTACATATCCATAATTATATGTTTACATGTGCTTATATATTAAAATTAAATACATTAAGGATTCGTGTCACCTCAGGCACTGATACATGACTAATGTCTAAGACGCAATATAAAACTCACTGAGATAGGAATAGGGAAAATCCAAGAAAAGCTATTTCAAAACACTGAAGGCCAAATAAAAAGTTGTTGAGTAGGAATACTGGTAGAACTAAAACAAACGCCTTCACATTTCCAGTCAAACAAAGTTTTAAAAGTGGCCATTTAAAGGTAAATGTTTTGGTGAAATGTTAAAAGATATGACTTTGGTACCTATGACTCCTACTAAATAAGGCAGTGGTTGCTCAGAGCTTCTGAAAATTAGATTTATGAACAACTTAAGGTCCTATTTAATACCAATAAATCCATGTGTGGGTTTTTTGGTTGTAAGAACAAGTTACATACTTCATATGAGGCTATTCAAACAATAGCTAAGAAATATGTCTTGATGACATTGTGCATCTAATGGCAAACTTGTGGCATTAGTCACAGATAATATGTTAGTAGTACAAAGACTAAATAACGACAGACACTTTTCTCAAATAAAACCTTGATCTGTTTCTTGAAAGCTGTTTCAAATATTTTTGAAAGAGAGGCACAGAATTTTCAGCTTGATCAAAAATAATACCAAAATCTTTGAAGAGTTGTGGTAGTTCAACTTCTAGGGTTAGTGAGCTCTGAGGTGCATTGGGTGTCTGTGGCAAGGTGTTGGCAGCAGGGGCTGCACGGCAGACTCTGTGAGGGGAGGCCAGGGGCTGCCCCGTGCTGGGCACCACCAGCTGCAGACAATTCCAGCCTGTTCCACCACAGGGCACAGCTGAGCCTCTCGGCCAAGCTCTGATGTCTCAGGGAAAACTGTTTTAGAAAGGGCAATAAACTGGACAAGTAGAGGAATGAGAAGAAAAGAGAAAGAAAAAAAAGAAGTGTGAGAAACAAGACAGTGAACACCCAGGTCAGGGAAGAAGGAGGAGGAGCAGGAGGTGTTCCAGGTGCTGAAGCACAGATTCACCCACAGCCTGTGGAGAGGACCACACCAGAGCAGATAATCCACACTGTAGCCTGTGGAGGACCCATACTAAGAGTAGATTTTTACCTGAAGGTCTGTAACCTAGTGGAGAGGACCCATGCTGGAGAAGTTCATGAAGGATGGCAGCCTGTGGAGAGGACTCATGTTAGAGTGGGGGAAAAGCATGAGGAGGAAGAAGTGGCAGAGAGGAACTGTAGCTGACAGACTGCTGCTGTCTGCGCTGCTTGGGGTGCGGGGACTGCAGTGACTGATGAGGTGGTAGAGGAGTTGGGAATGAAGGACTGAAGTTGAACTGGGAAAAAGAAGTGGAGGAAGGTTTCATTTTTTTTTTCTTTTGTTATTCACTATCAAAATCTGTTTTAATTGGCAATAAATTAAATTAATTTTCTCCATACCATGTCTGTTTCACCTGTGATGTTACTTGATAACTAATCTCCCTGACTTTATCTTGGCCCATGAGTTTTCTCTTCATTTTATTTTCTCACCTTGTCCTGTTGAGGAGGCGGAGTGACAGAGCAGCTGGGTGGGCATCTGGCTGCTGGCCAAGGTCATGCCACCGCATAAGATATGTTGACACGAGACAATATAATCATAGTCACAGGTATATACAGTTTATATAGTAAAAATGTTTAAAAGATGGAAGTACAGACATTTTTAAGAACAGTTACAGTTGTTCTAACTGTAAAAGATATTTCATTGTTGTCCAAGAAATTATGGCTGACCTTTAACTTATGAAACTTCTGCTTGCTAGTTCATTCCAGGAAGAAACTGTTTGGACAGTGAAAATGGCCTGAAAATTTTGTTAGTTTTTTCTATTACTGTTACCTATATTCTCTGAAAACTCCAAAAGGTAGGAATTTCTAACTATGATTAGAGGAATACAAAATATTAACGAAGTATCATTACCTTTTTCCAGTTTCAAGCAGAGATTAGGGGGATGAAAAAGGAAAGATAAGATAGCACATAAACATCCTTTAAACACCAAGATTTTCTACACAGTTTGGACTCTGTTCTTATGGGTAACATTGCAGAAATCACTGCTCTGCTCTAGACCTTAGCTTCCCCACTACAAGAAATTTGGGAAGCGCTTTGAAATATAGGGAGATAAATGTATAATACGAATTTTACATGTCACTATGTGTTATAAAATTTTGTGCGACCTTTAACCATCATCACAATTTTTTCAGGTAACTAATTTGAACAACATCATGAATCAACATTTTCAGGGATTATAGCTTTTTATCTGCTGAGCTGGAAGAATTTTCATATCAATAATTAAAAAGGCCAAAAAGTGGACTGTTTCCAGTTTCTTGAAATAGGAAGGTATTATTCAGATAAGCTTTAAATGTAATAGTAATACTGAAAACAAACAAGAGAGGCACTGCTTGTGCAATCAAAGTACTAGAGTATGTTCAACAACTGAAGAAACACCATGAAATTTGGTCTAACCAAAGTACTAGAAGCTAAGCTAAATAAGAAGCTCAACGAACCAGCTGTATGAAGTCAAAAAATAAACACGCTCGTTTTTCTGCTCTGTACATCCAAAGTTTTGTGTTAAATAAAACTGTGTAGAAGGCTCAGGAGTATTCTAGGGACTTCAGACATTTGAATCATTTCTCCTAAGACTTGTCCAGGGCAAACACATTCAAAGAAAGTGGGTGTATAAAATTCCATAGCCTCCTACTATCAGTTTTTATTGATCCCTCTCAACAATCCCTGAAAAAGCTCGACCATGTACACATAGTATATGAAGTTAAAACAGATTTATAAATTTCCCAGTTGAAAATATCAGTTACAACTGAATGTCCTGTATTTCATAGAGCTTATCATTGACTTTCAGCCTTTGAAGAGTGTATCTATAGATGGCTTTACAAAGAGGCACTCATGAAGAGGCACTCATGATATCTAGATTTTTCAATTATATTCAACTGTTTCTTTGTTTTATCATGATACACATACACATTTACATATCCATGCTAAACCTCTTTATATTTGTCAAAATATAAGCTATTACAAAAACTTCTAAATAGGTGATGGTATTCTGTGATAGCAGTTTATAGCTAGAAAATACACAGAGTTACATAAACACTAAAATGCATTTACAGGAAACAATTTTGTGTCAGATACTGTTAAGCACAGGAATACCAGCAAAAATATTTTGCTTAATCTTCACATTATAATATTCCTGAGAGTACAGAATACTTTTTTCAGATTAAGTCATTTACAAATCAGACTGTAATAATTTCATTTATAAGTTATTTATAATTTATTTCAATTATAAGTGCACCTTAAGCAAGACTGTAAAGTTTGAAAACATTCCCATTTCATGAGGAGACTGAACAGTCATCTGAAAATGCTATGTGTATGTGACAACTGTAAAAGTACTGAAGCACTGAAAATGCAAATAACATAGCTGGGCAATCATCTGTCACCAAGATGATCAAACAGTGGGAAATACATGTTGGCTGTGCACACTAAAAAATACATCTGTTTACTATACAGGCATTTTAAATGTATGAATTGTGTTGGCCAAATGTATGCTATTTCTGCTGCACCAGAACATTTTACACAAGAGTTGTTGACTGGAGTCCACCAGACTTCCCATGCCCTGTTTGCCAAGGCATGAAGGCAGGATACATTCAAATGTTCCTTGGAACGTTGTTGGTACAGAATCATTACTGTATAAGACTCCAAAGTATAAGAGGGTAACTGTCTGTCTGAATTCATCTATTTTAATAAAAAGAAGTCTTTTGGGTATTCTTATGAACTAAGAAAGATGCTTAAGAGTTAGCTATTAAGAATCCTGAGTAATTTTCAAGCTAACGTGATGACAGCAGGCATGGATATCTCAGAAACTCTACTGCAAGAATGATCCAGTACCACCAGATAGTGTTTCACACAGTTTGACTTATCTGTTTGAACCTCTGTTTCATCTAAAAATGCTTTAAGCATTAGTTAGATATGTAGTGGTAAAAAAGTCTTACCCCAAGAATGGGCAATTCGGTGTCTTTTCAGTTAAGAGAAAAAGCTGTTCGGGAACTTCAAGCTACCTATAGCTGACAACATCCTAATTTAAATTTTTTCCTGTGGTTAAAAACTAACTATATTGGTATTTTGAACACTGTCTTCAAGACCAGTTGTTGATATTTTTTTTAAATGCTATTGGAAGACAACAAAGCTGGAAGAAACTGAACCAATGAAGGTAAAGGGTAAAAAGTCGTCAACATATGAATTAAATATATAGAACAAATGTGATCAAAACCAAGATGTATTTGCAAATGAAGGGAATACATTTTACTGTTTCAGAAATGTTTTGATTCATCACTTATTACTTACAAATTATTTTAAACAACTTATGTTGCAGTCAGAAAAAGTTCTTGAGCTATTTTTAGGAATTGTCAAAACTCTTGCTAAGAGATCAGAACCATATCATAATGACAATGAGAACAAACTAAATTTTCCAAGAACCAGGCAAATTATGTTATCTGTGTAAATAGAGTTAAGATATTTTCTCTCGCTTTATTTTTTTCCCTGTGAGTTTAATATAATTGTTAGAAACAGTTGCTTATTTATAAACATGGGAAAATCCTGACCTTGTTTTAAGTCTTTTTTTAAATTATTTGACATTATATGAAATCAGAAGAGATTTAATTACACTATTTACTTTTCTTTGATGAGTCAGTGATTTCTGTAAATGTAACACATGTAAACTAAATTAATTTAATCATGCAGTAGGAACACAAAAATGTGTTGTTACTGATTAAATGATTACTGCAACATCTTGCAGACTCAGCATCAGGAAAAATTATGGCATCAATTACAGAAAAAGCACTTGATTGCAGTAAATAGCAAGAAAAGAAAGAAAAAAACTCAAAGCAGGAGCTGGAGAAAGTTGTAAAGCAACTCTAGAAGTAATTTGACAATGTTTTAGGATGACTTCATTGTGAGAAAAAAAACATACACTATTAAGGAACACAGTTGAATGCAATAAAAGCTAACATATCAAAATATTTTTTGATTTTAATAATGTAACATTCATGGACTATTCATTGCACTACTAATGCCATCAGTGAGTCTGAAAGCCATCCTATTCCATATGTATCTTTTTCAGTTTACTGTTTTTCTAAATATTTACTTTTGTACAGTTACAAAAAATGCAAACTGCCATTTTCATAACTTTACAGTACATGTAATCTCACAACAACATTTTTAGAAGCCATATTGGGGTTTTTCTTCTTCTGAGTAACAAGCGACTCTTAGATGAACAACACAGGAAAGCACTGACATGAGCATCCTGCTTCTGTTTAATTCTATTTTCCGAGCAATGAAGAGAGAGTTTACCAGGTAATAAGAAGGGAAGAGTTATTTAGTAAATACTAAAATCACTAAAAAAACCAGTTACTCATTAACATAAGAAAATATAAATATAAGTAAACTATATACAAGATGTAAGACAATGTTGCTTGAAAGGATGTGAAGAATACTTGATAGTTATCATCTCAATTTTAAAGAAGAAAAATTGTTATTTTGTATTAGGCTGTTGAATGTCAGTTTTAAAATCTTAATGTGAACAAACCAATTAGAAATGAAGAGGCCAAACAATCTCTTCTTTAAGTTTCATTTTGGGGAAAAAAAACCAAACAAACAACAAAACAACAGTAAACCCCCACACTTCATATGCATTTATATTAAATTACAAATTCAGCAAACCATTTAAGCAGACAATTAGTTATAGGCAAGTAGTTATATACTATTGACTTCAAGTTAAGTTCACACTTAATTGCTTTGATGAATCAGACTCTCCAAGATGTTTAATAAGTGTTGGATTCTTTTAGCAAACAGGATAAAATCATCATAGCTTTGTGGTCCTCTTGTTTTTAGTTTCATAAATACCTGGTCTTCTGTATTTCAGTACTTGTCTCATAGTCGTTGACATCTTTATCTGCTCAACTAGCCTTTCACTTTACAGGTTAGAAATGAAGTACAGAGAAGCTATCAATATGCCTACACCGATAGCTCAGTCAGATTTGAGCTAGATGCAGTCTGGCTAATGTTGGTGGAAAGTCAGTGCAGCGTACTCTACTGGCGCTGAAGAACACAGGATCCCAGATAGGTTTGTTTAAGCTTGTCCAGAAAACACATTTCACTTCAGGGATGTAATGGTTCAGAAGATAAAATTTGTACACATATGTATTTGTAGCTATATGGTACATGCACATATGTAGATATATATAATGTATAATCATATATACATAAGTACATATTTATATATCCAAATATGTATGTGTATATATACTTATATACATACACATGCAAAACTGAAAATGAGTTTAAAAAAGTGTCATGTTTTTGGGGCCAAAGAACAGCCCCATCGATTTATTAAGGACTGGAGTGGTTAAAGCACATGATAATATCACATACATATTGAAGACCAATACAGTAACACCCTGGGGTTTTTCTTTCTGTAATAACCCTTCTTTCTATAATAATATGAAATGTAGACGGATTTTTTAGGTCATTATTTATTTATGAGATAGCTTAAGTCTAATGCAAAACTACTTAGGAAACCCAAATGTCTCATCTAAATTTCCAAATGAGTAGCAAGTATTATTAGAGCATTAGTCTTCTAAATGTAGACGTAACTGGCAAAAGAGAAGGAAACTAAAATCTCAGACAATCTACGTCTAGCCTTTCTTTCTCTGTGAAAAAGGAAACTGTCTGGTTTAAACATGCAATTTCTTTCTATATGATTCTTTCGTGGGCCATAGGAAGCCTCTGCAGAAATGAGCTCCACAGCATTAACTAATTAATCTTAACAGTTGCCATGTAAAGCAAATTGGTTTTATTATTGCCCATTTTCCAGAGGAGAAATAGACAGATTTGTTTAAGGTTAGGTAGTGAGGCTATGACAAAGGAGAGGGAAGTTTTGTGTTCAAAGTTCAGGCAGTCTCTGCAGTAACCTGATCTATTTAATACATCAGTGCAATTTTAATGTCCATAATGCCACATGGTCTCAGTCTGGACTGAGCTATCACATCAGGAAAAGCAACGTTGTAGAGAAAGGGCATGAAAACTCTGGCAGCCCACACTCCCATCCACACACGTTGCTGTCTTCTCAAACTGTGCTTCAAAGACAAACCCTAAAGGCACCATTCCCAATCTGATTTCAAATGTTACTAGATACCATAAATTCCAACTGTTATCCCTCATATCTTTTTCCTTGCTCTTTATAGGAGACAATTTATATTTCTTCTGAACTGGCTTCTCACATGCTTTAGCTGCTTCTCTAGAGCAGTCAGAGCTGTACTCACTGCTAGATTCACTTTGCAATAGAGTTCACTTTTGACATCATAAGAATTCGGTCATGTTGCCTGCACTACCAATATGTCTTAAAGTTTGCCAGGACCATCTTTATCACATATTCCATCCTTCAAAACACACAGCTGAGCCTAAGGCACAGTCTGGGGCTAACAAATATGAGGAACACCTCTTTCTATAGATGTATCAGAAATTCTACACGGAAGTGGTAGTTGAAGAGTAAGCTTCCAAGGAGATTTTTAGAGCTAAAGCAAAAGGTCACTGTTCACACTGGTAGACCCAGGAGGAGCAGCAACAGATTGCTGGCATGGAGAAAGATAACGCTGAAGAACACTCAAAGCACTGTTACCAGGGCTAGTTCACTACAGGTGAAAAATGATCAGTTTATAGAAAAAAGGGACTTCTGAAAATCACCTTGTCCAACTTCTGGCTCAAAGCAGAGCTAACTACAAATTGAGATTATACGCCTAGAACCTTAGTTCAGGTGAAATGGTTGGTTGGGGCAGGGGCTGTGTCCATGGCCTGTCTCTTTCTACCCACAATCTGTGGAGTGGGACAATCTACAAGGTTGGTGGAGGGAATGACTGAGCTTCTAGAGAGGTAGACAGTATATCAGGATCTATGGAGGGGCAAACTTCAGTGTTGGAAAGTGGTGTAGCAAGAAGAGAGCCTGATCATCGAGGCACAGTGAGCAGCTGGGTGAACAGATTTTTCTTGTTAAGAGAGAAAGAAGTCATAGAATCATAGAATCATTTAGGTTGGAAAAAGTTTTTAAGATCATCAGGTCCAACCATTAACCCAGGACTGCCAAGTCCACTGCTAAAACAAGTTGCTAAGTACCATATCTACATGTTGTGCTCTAAACCCTTCACCAGCTTCACTGCCCTTCTTTTGACACACGTCAAATAATTTCTGCTGCCCTACCATTTTCTAGTACCTTTTTCTTATTTGCTGCTTATGAGGAAGCAGCAAATAGAACTGCAGGAAAAGATGTTGGGTACCTGGGATATAGCAGTTGGTATCGTTAAGCTGTAATTCATCATAATCATGTGTGAGGGGTAAGTGTGGTATTCGGAGTCAGGATGTGCAACACTACCCAATCTTGTCTCGTTTGGAATGGGATGCAAAATAGGCTTGGGGTATGTCAAACAGAAAGATGTGTTTCTACTTTTAGCAGTATTTAACTAGTAATACATTTTGCTGTCTGTAAATAGTATCCCTACTGTTTTCTGTGTCTGAGAGAATATGTAGATATTCAGGTATAATGGAATGAGAATGTATACAGAATTATGAAAAGGCTTTCAATGTACTAACTTCTGCTGCCTTTGAGCAGGCATGTAGACCTCTGGATAAATTCCTGAAGAGCAGAGTGACTCCAGCTAAAGCCAAAAGCTGTGGAAATGTTTTACAGGACAAAGAAATGGATTTTAGATGGGGGCAGATAAATTTAACTAAATTAACTTGTCCATTTTGGAAGAGAAATTCACCTCAGTTTGGTCGTGGTTGGTAGAAATCATGGTTTCATACTATCAGCTGTTGCAAACACATTTTGTCTTTACAGTCTGTTCAGCTTTCAATGCTCAACAAACGTGGCAAAATGGTGCATCCTTTGGTGTATGATATCTTCAGTATTTCAACAGCTCCAGTTGGTTTCCACAATGAATTACCTGTCTTGTCAAAGATTTATGTTTAAAGAGTTCCTGTAATAAAAAGTGCTAATGACCAAAGCTGAATTCACAAAGTAATAGAATCATGGAATAATTTAGGTTGGAAGGAACACATGGCCCTCTGCTTACAGGAGGTCTAACTAGAGCATGTTGCTCAGGGCTGTGTTCAGTGAAGTCTCAGTCACCTCCAAGGATGGAGATTCCACAAACTCTCAGGGCAACCAGTTTCAGGGTTTGAGAATCCTCATGGTAAAACCAGTCTTTTCCCTTTATCTAGTTGTCACTTCCCATGTTCCAACTTGTGTCCACTGCCTCCTGTCCTATCACTGCGTACTTCTGATAAGAGTCTAGCTCCATCCACTCAGGTAATAGCAGGAAGAAACAAGGACTCGCCTGAGCCTTCTCTTGTTAAGGCAAAACAAACCTTGTTGCCTCAGACTGTCATTCATCATGTGTTCCAGCTCCTTGACCATCTTGGTCACCCTCCACTTGACTCACTTTAGTATGCCAATATCTCTCTTGAAATGGGGATCCCAAAGCCAGACACAGAGCTTCAGATGTGCTTTCACAAGTGCCAAATGGGGCAGAAGGATCATGGCCTTGGACCTGCTGACCACATTCTTAATAACAGAGCTCAGTATGCCGTCGACCTCCTTGCTTCTGAATAGGATCCAACTTGGTGTCCACAAGAAGCCTGAATTTTTGTTTTTTCAAAGCTTCTTTTTCAGTCAGCTGGCCTACCACCAGCCTATGCTGCTGCATGAGGTTACTCCTCCCCCAGCACAGGACTTTGTACTCGCTTGTGTTGAATTTCATGAGGTTCCTGTTAACACATTCTCCAGCCTGACTAGGGCCTTCTGAACAGCAGTGCTGCCCTCCAATGTATTGACCACTTCTCCCTATTTGGTGCCATGAGCAAACTTGCTGAGAATGCATTCTGTCCCACTATTCAGACCATTAATGAAGATGTAGAACAGTATTGGTCCCAGTCCTGATCCCTGAAGGATACCACTTGTTACTGAACACCAGATAAACTTTGCTCTTTGAGCTTGGCAGTCCAACCAGTTTTCCATCTACCTCATTATCCATTTATCCACCACGTACATCACCAATTTGGTGATAAGGAGACTTTGTAAGAGTGTGTTAAAGGCCTTGTTAAAGTCAGGTATACACCATCCACTGCCCTCTCCTTTGTCTGCAGCACCAGCACTCATCTTATCATAGAAAATTGGTCTGGAATACTTTCTGCATGCTAAATCTGTGTTGGCTGCTCCCAATCACATTTTTGTCATTCAGGTGTCTGAAAACAGCTTCCAACAGGATTTATGCCATCACCTGTCCAGTCACTGAGGTGAGGCAGAACAGCTTATAGTGCCCTGGATCTTCCTTCTTGTTGTTTTTGATGATGGGTCTGACATTTGGTTTTTTTCCAGTCATTGGGAACCTCCTTCAAAATTCATGAACTTTTGAAGAAGTTAGATAACAGCCTTGCAGTGACATCAGCCAGCTTCATCAGGACCCTCAGATGCATCCCGTCTGTTCACACTGATTTGTGTATGCCTAATTGGCTAATCCCATCTTTAGATAATGGAGTTGGTATTTCACCCTCTTTTCTCTCTTGAAAAGATAAAAAGATAAGGTAGACTTTCAAGCATTATTAGAAAACAATGCAGCACACACTCTGAAATAATGTTAACTATAGATTTTCCATGTCTTTGCCCAGTTAGGCCCAAATGCCACTGAAACAAATCTGACAACTTCTATCAGAAGATTGCGGTATTTTAAGGCTTTTGAAGACAGATACAAAGCAGCTATTAGGGCTTCAGTGTACATGTTCTGTGAAACTCAAGGGCAATGAAGAGACTTGTCAATGAATGCACACAACTCAAAAAAAGACAGAGCCTGTCGCGACGGAGGGAAGACACAGTCACTCAATATGAGTGATCAGCAGACTTCGTTTATTGTACCTTACAGTCACCTTTTATGCCTTCTTATAATTAGCTCATACATATTACAAAAGTTAAGCTCATTATTGGTTAGTTGCCTAAATACCAAGCCCGCCCCTTGTTTCTCTTCTGTAGTTTTCTGTTCCCACCTGCAACATTCTTTTCCCACCAAAATCTTCCTGTTATTGTGTAACAAGGACAGCCAAAGACAGTGTATTTTGCTTTACTTCAGATAGGCTGAGAGCGATGTGCATTTTTGTCCAGCCAGCTGGACTATGTCTATGTGAACCTTTTCAGCTAGCCAGTTATCCACAAGTGCCCATGGTAAAAAGAGTTGAAGAATCTAGGATACTTACATATGTAGATAAAACCCACTGTGATTAACAACCAACACACTCAGATAAATAAAAAATACTCCTGGCTGGAAATAATGAATAAGGAAAAGCCAAAAAAACTTAGATGGCAAGTTTGTGCTTGAAAGACAGACTACATTAAAAGAAGAATGAAGTCTGGATATATTCATATATGCACAGTCAATAAAAACACAGTTACAGAATAACTTTTAAGAAAATATATTTTACATACCTTATTTTTCTTGTTAATAGCACTACATATTTTCATAACTTCAGTTCTCCTTTGTCCAACTTGTACTTTAAACTCGCTAGGTTCTCTTTCTTAGTTGAGCTCCTAATTTATGATCATTAGATTTTGTTCATATTCTGATTTTGCAAGGCAAACCATGTTATCTTCATATAACACCTGTAGTTCAGAAATAAGAAAAAAACTGATTACTACTAAATACTACTAAATATACTAAATAATTCTTTCCACAGGAATGTTTCAGCATTCACCTTAAAGGTTCAACTTTTCTTTTACAAAGACAGTACGGCTCAGTAAAGGAATATGACATTAATTACAATAAGAAAATTACAGAAAAGGAAAAAAGCATAGTATAAAATCATAAGGTAAGGTTACAGATCAAACTACAGTCAAAATAACATAAACAGCAAAATTAAATAATTATAATAAATGTTAATCAATTAACTCACTTTTATCCAACATTTAGGATAGGCTATTCAGGAATTTTATCAATTTTGGTTTATTTCATTTCAACAGAAGCAATTAGAAGTACCCAAGTTAAATCACATGCTAACCTTCCAAAGGTTTACTATAAAAATGAAAAAATCTGGTTTTAGGTGTGTCTGTCATCTTTATAAGACAGACAGACCTAAAACAGAAAAAAAAAAAAAATCTGGGGAAATATCCAAATTATATTAGGACTGTTGGAGTTTATCAGGTACAGTTGTGATTTTAAAAATGAACAGGTCTAAATAGAGGAAGAGTTATCTTATAAAGTTACAGTTTTATAAATACATGCATATTTTCCACACTCATACAGAAACAATTTCAGAAACTGGACCTAAATTGTGGGTAAGATAACCATTATTTGCTCACAGTCATGTGATAGAAATAAAAATTATCAGAAAAACCCTAAATATATATATATATATATATAATTTTATTTTACACATAATGGTCTAGCATTTAGTTCACTAAAACAATTAGCATTAGGATTCTAACAAACTCAAAAGTGCTACTGTGTTTAAATAAAAAATAAGGAAACCCAAAGCCAACATAACACTGAAGAATCCTTTAGTGAGCACTTACCCAAAATGAAGTCCTTTTATGCCAACATTATGAGTCTTTGTTCAATAGTTTCTGTAGGCAGCACTGTAGTGCTTCCTCCACAGTATATACTGTAGTGGAGCAGATGTAAAGATGTGCTCACATCACATAACTAGAAGTGATGAATTTGATACAGTCCTGTTTGCCCTTCCTTTCATTGCTTTTTCTTCTGAACCATCACAGATAATCTTTTATTCTGTCCTTAATTTTCTGATGACACTCCATAACTAGGTTTATGAATCTTTGATTCATGCAATCCTTCATCTTTCTAATGTGGCTGGGGGAAGCACCATTTTTTACACAAATCGCACGCTAACAAATCATGCCCAGAAGTCATACGGATCTTTAATTATTGTGTGATTAACACTGAAAATTAGTTGACTCTAACAAAATCTTTTGGGCAAATATAATTCCTGAATCCTTTTAAAATACAACATATCAATACTGTTTAGCATTTCATCAATGCTGAAACATGTGGGTAAGTGACATCCACCTTGGTATTGGTGTGTCGTGTATTCCACCATTTAACTGAATGGAAAGCTCAGAAGATGTTAAACTGAATGAGGGAGCAAACACCTGGAAAATATAAGGAAGAGATAATAAAGTGTCTGTTACTTTATTTGGAATGCACTTCTTAATGTTTTCAGCACACTGACAAGTGTGTCAATAGCAAAATATTTTATACCCTGAATGAGTTCCCTAAAATACTATTCCTAAATTATTTATTTTAATCTTAGTAGGAAATATTTGCACTTATTTTAATACATCTTGTAGTTTATACGTCTCACTTAAGTACCAATGTGTATTAACGTCTAAGATTCGTATCCATTGGAGACCTAGGCAGTAAAATGAACTGAAATGTTCTGAACAGCTATTCAGCCAACCAAAGTGTCTACTTAAGAATGAGAAAAATTGGCCTAATTTCCATTAAACCATTTGTGTCTTCAGAGGAATACATTCCCCATATGTTGGCAACTACAGACAGACTCCCAAATTTAGAGGTGAATTTAGAGATTAATCCCACCAGCATGAATTCAAAAGATTCTAAAAGTATTTAAATTATTTATATCTTTCAGGCACCAAGGCCTTTCTTCCTTCAGCTATTTATCCTGCATATTTATCTCCTTCAGCACTCTTCCACATTCACCTTTATTCTTCAGTGTTCGTTTTATATAACAAACTGAACTGTGAAAGTCTAAAACTTCGTTTAAAAATAATTTTCACAGTTGTGATGAAATGTGCAGCAAAGATGTTTTGCAAGTCTCTTAAGCAATCCTTGCATAATACCAAGGATGTAATTTGCCTCAACTTTAGCAAAGCTTTCAACACTGCCTCCCACAATAACTGAATTAAGTCATTATGGTCTGGATAGATGTACAGCTAGATGGATAACAACCGGTTGAATTTTTGGACTAATAGGGTAGTGGTTAGTGGGTCATCCTCTAACTGGAGGCCAGTAACCAGTGTAGCACCACAGGAGTCTGTACTGGAACCTCTCCTTTTAAATATCTTAATGGCTTAATATCTTAATCAACAACCCAGAGAAGGCAACAGAGAGCACTCTCATCAAGTTTCTAGATGACACCAATCTGAGGGGACACATCAACAGAGCTGAGAGCAGAAGAGCAGGGCTGCTATTCACTGGAATCTGAACACACAGAAGAAACAGACAGACAGGAACCTTATGATATTCTACATGGAAAAAAGCTAAGGCCTGCACCTAGGAAGAACCCCTTGCACTGATAGAGGCTAGGAACTGGCTGCCTGAGTAGCAGCTCTGCTGGAAATGACCCGCAGCTATTGGCAAGTTGAACATGAATCAGCACTGTGCCCAGGTACCAAAAAAGGTCAACAACATCCTCGGCTGCATTAGCAGCAGCACAGGGAGAAGACTGAGGGAAATTATTATCTGCCTTTGCTCAGAACTCATAGGATCACATCTGTGTCTAGTTTTGGGTTCCTCAGCAGAAAAAAATACAAAGATAAACTGGAATGAGTTCATCAGCAGGCCATTGTCAGGGAACTTGGAGCTCTTGCCCTGTGAGAAAAGGCTGACAGACCCAGATTTGTTATGACTGCGGAAGAGATGACTTTGGAAATGCAGCAGCCTTCAAGTAACTACAGGGAAGTTATTAAGATAGAGTCAGGCTTTTTGCAATAGTGCATGGTGAGAGGATGAAAGTCAACAGACACTTGGAACAAGGCAGCTTTGGAATGGAGAATCTTCATCAGGAGAACCAAATGCTTCAAGAGGCTGTATTAGACTGGGTAAAGGCTTCCATGACTTGCTTTGACCTCATAGCTGAGCATGTTTTGTGTAGTAGCTTGAACCAAAGAACTTCTGAGGTCCCTTCCAAGTTGAATTTTCCTATAATCCAATTACTCTATATCATTCAACTTTGTTAAATACATGGCTTCTTGTGGTAGTCAGATATACTAGCATAAAGATTTCACATTTGTCAGCACATATTGCAGATCTTTTCTGCACTTAAGATAACAAAACAACCATAGCACCATGTGGTTTCCATTAGAAAGTGCTGACTTTTTAATAAAGCAAAACAAGGACGACTTGTACAGTACAGCTTCCTGTCACATTTACAAGGATTCCCTGTACAGAAGACTGTTCTCAGGTACTGGCTGTTTGTAAATGTAAAACACAGTTACTTGAGTGTCTGTTTAAATCAAGCCCATATGCTGAGATATCAGCTCCCCGAGGTCGAGAATGTATGGATACCTACTATCATTCCCAACACTGACAGATATTCCACATGTACTGTAATTAAATTTAGATGTCTAGCCTTAAATAAAGATGGTTCCTGGGCTGCAATGAAGTCAAAGATGTTACAGTATTACTTAATCCACTTTCTGTGATATGAGGACCCCAAAATGGCTCACATTACCTGGACTCTCTTAGTGTACGGAAACAACTGTTCCGGAAATAGGTGATAGATACAATAGATGTAATTTTGATTATACTAGAACCAACATCTACATCATAAATTTTCCTGATAACTGCTTTTCTGCCAGTCATACAAGATCCTGGATAACAAAGAGATATAAGAATGGTGACTTCACCTTATGAAAGCTTCTCTCCATAAAAATGTTCTCCTATGCATGCACAGGTTTTCAGAGAAGACACACACTTGAAAAAAACCACCAAGAAACTAAAAAAACCCACCCAGTCAATTCCATCCTTCCACAGCTTTCTTAGACGTTAAACCAGAAGATATTTTACCACCAAAAGAGGTTATAGCTGTTTCTAGTATCAGAAAACCCAAATTGCAATGAGGAGTCTAGGACTACCAAGTCCAGTTTCAAATGTAATACCTCAGGCAAAATGTCCTCTGGTAGAAATGGCTGCACATGCCACTAGGTGGAAAGATTCATATCCTCAACAGAAGGAAGTAAATCTGATAGCCTGTATGACACGGCATAGCATTTAGGAAAAATTATCTGTCCAGAAAGCTTTCAGTTACTTTTCAGGATGTTTATTTCAGGTGGAACATGGCATTACAAGATATGTTATGAAATATTTTTGTTGAGATGAGGGTACCCTCCAATTAGACTGCATATAATACACAAATACTGTGATGCACTTTATAAAGAAACCTCTTCTGCCTCATCTAAGATGCTCATAATTCCAGAGTATAAGTGCTGCAGATTTGAGATTTTCAAACTAGTCTTCTGAAAAGCTAGATATTATCCAGTGTAGCAGGCTTTCTTTTTTCTTCTTAATTTTTTTTCTCAAAAGAAATATCACTATTTTCATTACCATAAAAGGAATATAATCTACTCACTGACAGAAAGTTCATGAGAAAATTTTAAAAACTGCTACATTTATATGTTGTTATACATGCTATATGTAGCCTACAGAAGAGCAATTTGCTTACCCCATCTCACCTAGCTAAAGCTTAAAATACAAAGTTGTGAAGGAAACGGTTAACTAATGAACAGTAGTGATACATTTATTTACTTTTGCACATATTTTTACTTACCTAGCTAAAGAATAATGGGACATTGAAAATGGAATCATTCAAGTTGCATTGAAGAGAGAGAAATAGCCTAAGAAGACATGCTTGCAAGGATATTAATTGTTATGACAGAAGGAAAACCTTCCTACTCAACAGCAGACACCTACTCAACAGCACAACCTCAGACACCATTAACTTCTGTTTGACTTAAGTTTGTACAGATTTTTGACAGTTGTCTCCCTAGCACCATCTGGTGTCTGCCAACTTGTAACTTGTGAGAATGCACCAAACACAAAATGAATTCAGCTCATGGCCTCATGGGACAGAAAAATTTACAACAACCATCTCCACAAAGGCTCAGAAGAATATTAGGCAGGCTGGAATGAGCATACATTATGTTTATGATTTTCACCAACCTAAGTTGGTGAAACATTGAACAAACACATATTTGCCCATGTCTCATGTATTCTCTGTGTTGGAATATGAAGGATGATAGGAGCCTGGATGTTCCTGTTAGCTGGATTTTACATATTAAATATATCCTTCTTCATTCCAAATTTTACTTAGAAGATATGCTATCTACATTTCAGCTGAATGGTACTTTACCTATCTTCAGCTTATATGGCTCATGAAAAAAAAAAATCACAGAATATACACTTTTCCAATAAAAACATATCAAAAAAGATATTCAGTATAGCCTTAAGAACTGCTATACTAATTTTTTATTTTTTTTTTTTACAATGCATAGCTGTCGACAGCAATATCAGGGCACAGCTGTGCAGAAAATGATTCAACCTCCATATGCTGCCACTGTGTATACTATACCGTAATTCATAAATATGAAGAGTGAAAGTATCATTATTCAATGTCCCTGAAGAAAATGAGAGCCTATGTTTTTTTAGTATTCATCCGTTTTGCAGAACGGTTTAATTTAATTTTAATGTATGCATTATTTTGTTTAAGGGAAAAAAATCCAACCTTGAAATGGTAAAATAATCAAAATACTGAATCAATATGCAATAAACTGTTCTGATATCACTTTCAATTTGTTCTAGTACAATTAAAATAATATATTTTCTAAATACTTTTAGAGTCATGCACCTATTATATCTTACTATTATTACAGAATATATCACTATTTGATAGTTTCATCAAAAAATCCTAGATGGTAGTCTATCTGAATTATGTTAAATAAAATATGGCCACTGTCTTAATTAGT